>NC_135719.1:13129387-13429387 GCF_964656455.1 Halichoerus grypus | reverse complement strand
CTACCCTAGGAGCAACAAGCCAAGAATACAAGGGTCCCAATCTCCTTCCCCCACCACCAGCTCACTTATATGACAGAAATTCCATGCAATAATACCAAGGGTTACTACTCCTCTTCACTTACAGAGAGGGGAAGGGGAAGGGGTTACTCTGGTCCTTGCCCCTAGCTCCAGGGCAGTAACTCTGGGGTTCTGGCCAGGTGGAAAGGCAGGATATAAAGGCAAAGAGCTCTACAGCTCTGCATGGAGGGACTGACTTTATTTGGAACAAGTAGAGAACTCCATGTCTAAGGGTGGGACTATGTTTCAATAAGGCTTTATTTACAAAAACAGGGATATGAGAATTCAAACCAAATGTTCAAATACAAACTGTACATGAATGTTCACAGAAGCAATATTCACAAGAGCCAAAAGAAAACAACCCAAATGTCCATCAACTGATGATGGATAAATAAAACATGGTATATCCATACAATGGACTATTACACAGCAGTGAAAAGAAAGAAAAGAAAAAAGTACTAATATATGCTACAACAGAGATGAACCTGGAAAACACTATGCTAAGTAAAAAGAAGCCAGGCATCAGAAAAGGTCACATATTATATAATTCCATTTATATTAAATGTCTAAAATAAGCAAATCTATGGAAACAGAAAGTAGATTAATGGTTACTTATGGATGATGGGAGGAGGTGTGAAGGAATGGTAAGTGACTGCTGATCAGTACAGGATTTCTTTAAGGGGAGAAAAAAATATTCTAAAATTATATTCTGTTGACTGTTGTACAACTCTATGAATATATAACAATAAATTCTATAGTTTAAATGGGTGAATTTTATGGCATATGAATTATATCTCATAAATGTTGTTCGTTTTTGTTTTTGTTTTTGTTTTCTTTAATCTATACTGGGGCACCTGGGTGGCTCAGTCAGTTAAATGTCCGACCCTTGATTTTGCCTCAGGTCATGATCTCAGGGTTGTGAGATCAAGCCTGGCATCAGGCTCTGCACTGGGCATGTACCCTGCTTAAGATTCTCTCTCTCCCTCTCCCTCTGCCCCTCCCCCCTTGCTCTAAAAATATAAAAAATAGAAACAGTGGCTTTTTAAAGAAATACATTTAAAATTAAAAAAAATAAAACTATACTGACCTGAGGTCATGTTCTCATCATTACTTTTTAAACTATCTGCAATATCACTTTCTTGTAACTTATTTCTCTCTTCTAGAAGTAAAATATAGATAATTTTTATTTAATTGATAAACCTGCTTAGTAGAGTTTTTAAATATATAAGTAGATTCATGAAAAAAAATATGAATGGGGTAGGGTGGGGAAAGTTAGGGGCAGGAGATAGGTTTTCCTCCTAATGCAATCCTATAAGATCCCACCCACCCACACTACCATGGGTGCTATGGTCTTAGCTGCTCTTGGGCCCCACTCTAGCCCCGTAAGGCCTAAAAAGAAATATAAAACTGTACAAAGGCATACTAACCATCTCTGCAGACCCACAGGTATCCAGTACATTATCCTGACACACTGACCTCTCCCAACATGTCAGGAGCCCTTTGCCTGATCCTACAAGGTCACCTATCCCCTGTGAAATGCTTAGGCATATTATTTTCCACAGGTCAGTTGGATATGGTTTCTCCAGGTTCACTCCAGCTAAGGAATATAAAAGTACCACAGGAAAACCAAACTTGTTAATTTATGAATGTTGAGTATCAGAGGCATTTTGAAGGATTTATTAATATAATATTTTTTATATTAAACATAGGATTTCTACAAATAATGTTAATATATGTGCCCTATTTTGAACTTTAGCTATTTTATTTGCTTTGAGTCTGTCACAGGGGCAGCCATAGAAAGAATCTACTTACACCTTTCAATACCTGCATTTGTCACAGCACTAAGTTGCTCTTGCAGAAGTTTGATTATTCAACACATTAAGCAATGAACCAGAAAAATTAGAGTGTTCATTGTGTTTAAAATAAAATAGATGAATATTTATGTGTTAATAGTTTTAATATCTATTAAGGTCTGCTAGAATGATGCATTTTCACTAAAAACAGTTTGTTGAAATACATTTCACCAAGGAGTATTTCAATATTCCTAAGATTTTCCAATATTATTAATTCTGATATTACTAAGATTTTCAATGTCTGTATTTTTTAATCACTCGAACTTACATCACCCAAAACACAGTATGGCAAAAGCCCTCTGATAACCACTTTGTGCACTTGAATTAGCCTTATAAACAGGAAGCCACATTTTATCATAAGGAAAAAAATCTCTGAATATAGGAAGACTGGTTTTGATTTCTTGTGTCAAGCTCTCTGTGTCTGAATGACTTCTAAACCTCACTAAATGTATTTTTTCATTCCTCCCATTTATTTTTATATCTCTTAAAGGACACATATGATCTTGGGTTTGAAGAGACAGGAGAAGGCTTAGAAATAACAGTTAATGAAAACTTTTAAAGTAGGCATGCCAAGAGAGGGAAAAAATGAAGTCTTGTCTAGACCCAGTCAGCTCTGCTTGACCTAGTTAGAGTTAAATGATGTATCAATGGGAAATTCAAAGTAAGCAAACTAGCCAAAGTTCTGCAAAAGGTGGCTCTAATGACTTGAGAAGAATGACATCTGATTCTTCTAAAGAAAACACATTTCTCATGGCTGTCAGCATACTACCAAGGAAGAGAGGGGAATAAGCTAAAGCATAAATATTACTATTCCTAGAGGATGCCCTTCAAGAAAGGAAGGCTTTGTCTTGGCTGTGTTTATATAAATCTTTGGAATATCTGACCAAAAAAATTTCACATAAATGCAAGTCACAGCCAATGAAGGAGAAACTATTTCAATATGTCCAAACACAAACTCCAGGCAACCACAGAAAAAATATCATGTTCTCTTGGAGCTTCCATAGTAAATAAATAATGAAGATGACATTGCTAAGATTGTACAACAGTGGTCAGGCTGCAAATGTGACTTAGTTAATAGGCTGACCAAATCAGAACCCAGGAATGTGTTGGAAAGGAGCTGCTATGAGATGGGTTAGTACAGATTTGTTTGTGAAACAAGTCAAGCACTTTTAGTGAGTGGAATTAAATAGTACTCTAAATTGGATAAAGTTAATGAAGCTACAAAGTGTACTGAAGCCATCAGTTCTTTATTAATGGTTCAAAAAAAGGAAGGAATTTAGATAGATGATAAAGACAATGGCCCTGATTCAGGTCAGTTCGGAAAATAGCAAAAATAACCTCTTCTTCCCCAACCCCAGTTATATGAAGATCTTAGATATGTGGTTTACACCTCAACAGACATTCCCAGGAACTAAGAGAATAGTCCTTAGAACATACATAGCTTATCTCCTGTATAGAATATAAAAAATTGACTATAGCCCAAGTCTACTAATAGTGCAAGTAATATTCCCAAACACCTGTGATTTTATAAGTCATGTGTCTCTAAGAAATAAAAAAAAAAAGATGAAAGTACACTAAAATAGTCCAAATTTGGCATCATTCTATGGTCGATCATTCTTTAACATCAACTGCTTCTGTGCTCTCTCTTTCTCTCTCTCTCTTTCTGTGTGTATGTGTGGATACACATGTATATGTGTATTCTTTAGTGGATCACAAATTTATTTGAGAAATAAAGATGTGGCAACAGTAGCTCTGCCTTTATTTAAAAAAGGCTTTCCCCTCAAGATCTTGGCATCAATTCTTAAATATCTCTTGAAGAGGACTATGAAGTCAAGATTTTTGCAAGAGTAAACTGTTTGCCCAGGCCTCATAGAGTATAACTGTGGCCCAATTAAAAGTAATACCTCTTATTTCACTAACTAATGGCTCAGATTGTTCACAAAGGATCTCAGTTCTCACTCAGTAATTCTTAGGATTCCCTCAAGCATGTATTATAGGAGTTCACAAACAGTCCTCCATATGATCAACTAGGCTCCACCATGTTCTTCCCATCCTAACCCCTTCACTGATGTCTGCTGCTGGAAAAATAACATGAGGGTAGTTTACTAAATTCAATGGAGCAGCAGCTCACTATGAAGATTTGATGTTTGTAGAAGGATGCTGCCTCCTATTGCTTACAAAGCTGCCTGAAAAATCTTGAGAAGAAAATGATACTAATTTCCCCCAGAAACTTCAATGCTCTCAAACAGAGCATTTCTGTGCTTTCTACAGAAGTGGAGGGGCTGTGCTTCTTCCCTACTTTCCAACATTGTTTGCCACAAGAGAACTAAACTGAAATATGCATCCGTTTGTCTCACAGAGAACCTCAAGAAAAGGGCTCCTTAGCTTTCATTTATATTCTGTGTCTGTCTGTCTGTCTCTCTCCCTCCCTCCCTTCCTCCAAAATGCTTAGACAAACATCCATGGGACCAGGTCAAGGGATCAACCCAAAAAAACAGACCTTGTGCTATAATCCTTATTCTTTCATTCCCTAGGCTTCCATATCAAATATATACTTCCTCAGTATCTTCCAGCAACAACAACAAAACAAAAGGAAAAGGAGAAAAGGAAAATCTCATCCAAACCGGCCCATCCAAATAGTCTCCTGGCAGGCTGTCCCACCAGTTCATTAGATATATCTGAATCCCTACCTGGATTTATATAAAGGCCCCAGCTACACAAGGAAACTCAAAATGAAGCAAAATCCCATGTGAGACCATCTAGTCTAAGAATTAAAGTCCAAATGTGAAGCAGGTGTAAGTTGAAGAGTGATTATCAAACAACTCTACAATGAGTTATCCATACTAGAAGGATTCCTTAGCTAGGGATACAAATGGTGACTCCTGACCAAGAGACAATGAGAAGGCATCTGTTAGGGACTAACACCAAGGCTATAAGATGGAGGTAGAGGTCTTTTTCTTTATTGACAAAGGATACCAAGCCCACGGAAGAAAAGCGTGTGGTATATATATATATATATATATATATATGTTCTCCATCTACTGATCTGTCTTCATAAACCAAATAATATTATGACAGAACCTGAAAATGGTATGGGAAGGGAAAGAATGTAACAGGGAGTACAAAAGAATATCAGTCAACAAAATTACTGTTTTCATCAAATTGTTTTTAGAACTGCTCTGGAAACTAAGTAGTAAACGTAATTCCAATAGACGTAAGAACTATGTATAACCACATAGTCTTGTGGAACTGGAATGTCCTTTAGAATTTTGATTACATCATCTTAAAAGGGGTGGGGGAAGAGAAAGCCTCATTTTAGTTCCTTACAGACTGTGCCTAATAAGCTTAACTGATTTAAACCCAACAGGCCTTTGTTAGAATATGAAAAGATGATCTGTTTCCTCCCACAGAAGGAAGCAAGGAAAATCTTTATCTCACCACTATCTGTTTCCTCTATATGAAAGTTCTCATACAAAGGGCTATTCTAGGATAAAAGCTCTGGAGAACCCAAAAGAAGATGTGGCAGATTGAGAAATGGTAAATTTTTAAAAAGGGATAAGTAAGATTCTCCTTTGTAAGAAAGGGAGGTCACATGGCTGCTCTCCAACACCCTCTTCTTGGTTGTAACACCATCAGATGAAGGAAGTCAATCAGTAATTCTGTTTAAACCACTTAAAATTGCATTTCTGTCACTTGCAACCAAAAGGGTTCTGACAAATACACTGTGCAAGAAAGCAGAAGTTACGAATCATGAAAAATGTAATGGGAAAAGTAAACTAAACCGATCAGCTAGCTAGCTGAGATTAATTTTATGACATTATGACATGCTTGCAAATTCATTTCAGAACATTAGTAAAGAGGAACACAGGGATGATAAATCAATTAATGCAAGGTCATGTAAGGATCTGTGCTCTGGCATCTGAGGTGACATTATAACTTAAAAATCCTGGAGCCAACCATTTTTCCTAGCTATTATGTATTAACAGTAAGTCCTGATTCAAGAAGAAAAAAAAGGAGGCAGCTGATTATGGACATTTACTCCCTTGACATGAAATATTTGAAACAGCCCACTGGTCCCTATTTTTAGATTAAAAACCAATCACTGGAAAAGGCCCATAACCAGCACAGTAATGAGCCCATGGCCATTTATTTATAGTTAGCTCATGCTGATTCATGAGCTGCA
This sequence comes from Halichoerus grypus, assembly GCF_964656455.1. Taxonomy (NCBI): domain Eukaryota; kingdom Metazoa; phylum Chordata; class Mammalia; order Carnivora; family Phocidae; genus Halichoerus; species Halichoerus grypus. The sequence continues at coordinate 13,423,294 of NC_135719.1, read as the reverse complement.
ACTCAATGCCTGGTAAGTACTATGTGACTCCTGGACTTTATCAACTTATTTATGGGTGGCCAAGACTTCTCCCATAGAGTATGCATATATACAAACACACTGCCTTGTGTGTGGGTGTAGAGGAAGGAGAAAGAAATATATATTCAGTAGTGTACAACCTAACTACATTTTATGAATCTGTCCAATCACATTTGGCTTTTCCATAACTTACTAAGACCATCCACACTGAATTTACTGCAGGCTGCATGCAAAACTAGCAGTGCAGGCAAGATGGTAATGAGAGTCTAAGAGAGACACATGCATTTTCATATATATTAATAGTTTATATGGAGAAAAAAAAAACCTGAAGGATAAAAGAGGCATCAAATATTGCCAGAATGACAGATGAAATACTGAAGTGATGAAATACTGAAATTATAGTCCTTTGAAATAGGCTCTGGGTAAACTAACTACACAGCACATGGCAAGCAATGTGTGGCAACAGTTGTGATGGAATTTGCCTTGATTAATGCCCCCATGTGAAAAGATAAATCTTGCTAAGGAGGTTCTGGAAGTTCAGTGAATGGAAGCCAAATATTCACACTGCCTTTTGAGTTCAGAAAGAGAGCTAAGCCTAATACTAACCTTGCATTTGCATCATGCACAAGCCTTCTCTGTAACATCTTAAGAAAATGTGCATTATGTATCCACCTTCTTTTCATGTTTCTTACTAATAACTGTTATGAGTTTTGACCATTCCATTCCTGAAATTAAAGCTTACAAATGCATGTTTTACAACATGTCTGATATCTATTAGTTTTTATGTGTTTGTTACTATGATCAACTACAAAAATCATTTTTAGAAGGTATGGTGAAAGGGAGAGAAAAAGTGGTTCTGGAATTATGTCAATAGATTAAAAGGTATAGTTAGTAGCAAAAAAAAAAAAAAAAGACTGGTATTTGCTGCAAACAACAGCAGATACTATTTTTAACATTCCTACTAAAGAATGTATATGACAACAATCGGGATTTCACCATAATTAGACTCTGTGACCAAGAGATAAAGGAAAATACTCTACTTCAAGGCCAGGTTCTCTAAAACTAAGTTAGGTTGGAAAACTTTAAGTCATTGGGCAAGTTTCCTCTACTCAAAGAAGAAAAAGAACTGGAAACAATCTTTCTTAGTGCCTCATCATAGTCAATAAAATATGGATGATAGTAAATATCTTTCATTTGTATAAGAATTTGCAGTTTACAAAATTCATTCTCATTAACTATTCTGTTTGATCCTCTTTCTTGGTCTCATTTTACAGAAAACTGAATTTGAAGAAGTTGAGTTGCTTGTCCAGAATTACAGACTTTAAGGTTAAAACTGGTCGTTCCCACAAAATACTATTTAAGAGTAGAATAGAAGGAAGATGGAATGCCTACTATATGTTGTACAGTATTCTGGTGGTTTCTCATCTATTCACTCATGTAATTACCATAATTACCCTATAAGATAGGAACTATCATTCCCATTCACAGATGACAAACCCCAAGTATTGTAAAATTTCCCACAGGTATTTAAGTGATGGGCAGGTATGAAAACCTAGTTGTGTCTGATATCAAAACCAGGTTCCCCCCATAATAGGCAAAGTCATACTTCTATGGCATGTACAACTTTTATTATGCAATGACAGACAAGAACAAAATTAAAGAGAATAATTCACTTTCTCTTCAGAAAATTACTTTATCAGCGGGGACTTACTAAAAGCCAACTAAGTGCTTCAGCATTGTATTCAGAATTGTGGGAAAAATAGAAGAAGCAGAAAACAAGCTTCCTTTTCCCAAGGAGATTTCAACACAGAACAACATTAAAATGCCAAAAATATATGTATTATTATACAATAACATTAAGGAATATTTAATGCAAACAAAATAAGGCAAAGGTATTAGTAAAATGAACAAAGCTATCACTCTATTTCACTAGGTTAGAAGGAAAAAACCAAAAATATTATATGATCTGGCAGATGTTCTGGATCAGTGATGTTTAATGTAGGAAAGATAATGTTGATCCATGATGTAGTTTAATATGAGCTAACATTTAACCAAAATTTGAGGCAGATACTAGTTGAACTCTGGCTTAGTTGCCCATACCCCTCCTTGTGTTTTCTTTCTCTTTGTAACTAAAAAGGAGAGAGTCATGTAGCCAACAGTGGTGGTGGATGAAAAAGCACAAAGTATCTCTAGGAGTGGAGTTTACTGGGACAGATGCCTAATTCACATCACCACTAAACATCATCTATATTTCTCACCCCATTTATTTGTTTATTCTTCCCTTAAACACATGGACTAAGTGCCTACCACATGCCAGGCATCAGACTAGGGATTGCAGATACAATACTGATCGACATAGCAATGACCTTAGCCAAGATCACCCAGAGCAATGCACAGACTTCACTGGAGTGAAGCTGTATAATCTAGAAAGAAAAACTCAGAATTTGGGATCAGAAGACCTGAATTTAATTCCTGATTCAGTATTTGCATAGCCTTGGATGAATATATATATATATATATGACTCTGAGGCTCAACGTCCTCATCTATGAAATAAAAACAAAATAATGCCATGTTTTGTACAAGGAAAAATGGAGAAAGTAAATGAAAGCAACTATAAACACTGAAAGTCCATACAAGTGTGATGAACTGTTACTTTTATGTTATGTGTCCTGTCTCATCATTGTGGTTCCTTTCCCTCTTCAAAAGTCATGTAATATGTATTGGTTCTACTCAGAAATGTCTGTTCCTGCCTGAGTCAGAACTCAGCCTTACTCTGAATATGAATACAAATTGCCTTTTTGTCGTTCACTCCTCTTCTGTTTCCCCACTCCACCTTGCTCCATGGCAGCTAAAAGTTGCCATTACTACTTGCTTCTGTACATATACAAATTTCTTTCCTTGTTCATATCTATCTTTTATGTTTTCAAAAATTCATACCTTCCCCCAAGATCCCAACTCAGGTGACCTCATATATCAGTAGTCATAGAAGCCTCAGTTCAAAATGTTTCAGGATTATTGTTTGAGCTACATTGTTAGCTCTTAACAACACCCTAGCCCTACCTTAGCTATTTGGCAGAGTACCCCTGCCATAACCCTCCCCTAGAACCAATCAATGAGGAAACTGATGAAAGTAGCCGTAGCCTAACAGTGTGCCCCATGAGCAGCAAGAGTGGAATAAATTCATTGCTCCAGGGGACAAAGGGATGGCCAAGCACTCCTAAGATACCATCCAGTGAAGGTCAACCCGAAGCACTATTCCCTGAAAGGGGGTCTACCTTGCTTCCCATTTTTCTGTCTAGAACCAATTTGCCTGCCCCATTCCTGTTCTCTCCTTATTGGCCTGCATACAATTTCCCTGGATAATGCAACCCACTCTAAAAACCTTTAGATACTCAACATTTTTCAAAACCATACCTCTCTCTTCTCTCTGCAAGAATTAAAACTGAAAGGTCTTAGAAAATGCTGTGGATTAGCCTCATTCCTTCTTGGATCTATGTCCAATGGTCAGCTCCCTTCTCTGGGGTTCCATTATTACCCTCATTTTGTCCCAAATCCTTCCTGACTTTCCTCTAGTGCTGCCTACCCCCTGCTCATGCCCCTTCTCTCTTAGCAAACCAAGCCACGTGACTGCAGTGTTTCCAACCTTTTGCCAAAAGCCAGAACTGACAGTTGCAGAGTAGGAGGAGGTGTGACTCACTCTTTTGAGAACTGGTTGCCACACATGTCAAAGCCCCAACACATTTTCATGCAACATTTTCATGCAAGAGACAAGTATAAGCTCTAGGACTCAGCCAACTCAAGTTATTTCTTCCTGAAATATGATGCCAACTAACATCTGCCACATTTGATTATCCTGATTTGCTTAAGGATCTCTCCAGGGCTAAGATCTTTATCTAGGGAGATATAATTTCACCTTGGTGTCTAAAGGCTAAAAAACAAAACAGAATCACACTTTTGAAGTGATCCTCACACAGGGTCACAGTGTAGTAAAATGATCAAAGTGGTGCCCTTAAAAACCAAGGTTAAAGTCCCAAATCATTGCGTGTGTGGGAGCTTAATTTTTCTAACCTCACCAGAAAGGGAGGGAGGGATTTTACTAGTTGATTACTAAGGCACTCCCAGTTCTAATATTCTTTTTTCAAGTTTTCCACCAAAAATAGCTAAAGAGTTTAACAAATAAGTATGGATAACACTGCTCCCATTTTAGGCCCAATTTGCCCTCTTCCTAATAAGTTACAGAATAATTGTTTTCCTTTTTCAGTTCTTTAAATATATGAAATTGAGTAATTCTCCATGGACTGCCAAGTCATTCAATCAACAAATTATTTAAAAGTGACAATATCACTGGGGCGCCCGAGTGGCTCAGTCAGTTAAGCGACTAACTCTTGATTCCAGCTTAAGTCATGATCTCAGGGTTGTGAGATTGATCCCCATGTTGGGCTCCATGCTGGGTGTGGAGCCTGCATAAGATTCTCTCTCTCCCCAAAGTACAGCATCCTTTCTGTATTAAAACTCTTCACAGTGTAGGGATAGAGGGAACATACTTCAATATCATAAAAGCCATTTATGAAAAACCCACAATGAATGTAATTCTCAACAGGGAAAAACAGAGAGCTTTCCCCCTAAGGTCAGGAACACGGCAGGGATGTCCACTATCACCACTGCTGTTCAAAACAGTACTAGAAGTCCTAGCCTCAGCAATCAGACAACAAAAAGAAATAAAAGGCACCTGAATCAGCAAAGAAGTCAAACTCTCACTCTTCGCAGATGACACAATAGTCTACATGGAAAACCCAAAAGACTCCACCCCAAAATTGCTAGACCTCATACAGGAATTCAGCAAAGTGGCAGAATATAAAATCAATGCACAGAAATCAGCTGCATTTCTATACACTAACAATGAGGCAGAAGAAAGAGAAATTAAGGAATCGATCCCATTAACAACGGCACCCAAAACCATAAGATACCTAGGAATAAATCTAACAAAAGAGGCATAGGATCTGTACTCAGAAAACTATAGAATACTCATGAAAGAAACTGAGGAAGACACAAAAAAATGGAAAAACATTCCATGCTCACAGTTTGGAAGAAAAAATATTGTTAAAATGTCTATGCTACCTAGAGCAATCTATACATTCAAGGCAATCCCTATCCAAACACCATCAACATTTTTCACAGAGCTGGAACAAATAATCCTAAAATTTGCATGGAATCAGAAAAGACCCTGAATAGCCAAAAGAATGTTGAAAAAGAAAACTAAAAACTGTGGCATCACAATTCCGGACATCAAGTTCTATTACAAAGCTGTAATCATCAAGACAGTATGGTACTGGCACAAAAACAGACACATAGATCAATGAAACAGAATAGAGAACCCTGAAATGTACCCTCAACTCTAAGGCCAACTAATCTTTGAAAAAGCAGAAAAGAATATCCAACGGAAAAATGACAGTCTCTTCAACAAATGGTCTTGGAAAATTGGACAGCCACATGCAAAAGAATGAAACTGGACCATTTCCTTACACCATACAAAAAATAGACTCCAAATGGATGAAAGACCTAAATGTGAGACAGAAATCCATCAAAATCCTAGAGGAGAACACAGGCAGCAACTCTTCAACCTCGGCTGCAGCAACTTCTTGCTAGACACATCGCCAAAAGCAAGGGAAACAAAGGCAAAAATGAACTATTGGGACTTCATCAAGATAAAAAGCTTTCACACAGCAAAGGAAACAGCTGACAAAGCCAAAAGACAACGGACAGAATGGGAGAAGATATTTGCAAATGATCTATCAGATAAAGGGCTAGTATCCAAAATCTATAAAGAACTTATCAAACATAACACCCAAAGAATAAATAATCCAATCAAGAAACGGGCAGAAGACATGAACAGACATTTTTCCAAAGAAGACATACAAATGGCCAACAGACACATGAAAAGATGCTCGGCATCAGGGAAATCCAAATCAAAACCACAATGAGATACCACCTCACACCAGTCAGAATGGCTAAAATTAACAAGTCAGGAAATGACATGTTGGCAAGGATGCGGAGAAAGAGGAACCCTCTCACACTGTTGGTGGGAATGCAAGCTGGTACAGCCACTCTGGAAAACAGTATGGAGGTTCCTCAAAAAGTTGAAAATACAGCTACCCTACGACCCAGCAATTGCACTACTAGGTATTTACCCCAAAGAAACAAATGTATCCGAAGGGGCACTGGCACCCCGATGTTTATAGCAGCAATGTCCACAATAGCCAAACTATGGAAAGAGCCCAGATGTCCATCAACAAATGAATGGATAAAGAAGATATGGTATATATATACAATGGAATATTACTCAGCCATCAAAAAAATGAAATCTTGCCATTTGCAATGATGTGGATGGAACTAGAGGGTATTATGCTAAATGAAATAAATCAATCAGAGAAAAACAATTATATGATTTCACTCATATGTGGAACTTAGGAAACAAAACAGAGGAGCATAGAGGAAAGGAGGGAAAAATAAAATAAGACAAAATCAGAGAGGGAAACAAAGCATAAGAGACTCTTAATCATAGGAAACAGACTGAGGGTTGCTGGAAGGGATGGGGGTGCGGGGATGAGGTAACTAGGTGCTGGACATTAAGGAGGGCACGGGATGTAATGAGCACCCAGGTCAATATAAGACTGATGAATCCCTGAACTCTATCTCTGAAACTAGTAATACACTATGTGTTAGTTAATTGAAAATTAAAAAAAATAAATTAAAAAAAGACTCTCTCTCCCCCCTCTCTGCCTCTAAATAAATAAATAAATAAATAAATAAAAGTGACAGTATCAGGAGCAGGATATGACAAGAGGAACAAAACAAACATGGTCTCTGCCTTCATAATATGTACAGTCTAGTGGGAAAACAGGCCCCTAGAAGTAAATAACTAACTAAACAAAATAGGCTCTCTCTCTCTCTCTCTCTCTATATATATATATATCTCATTTATCAATGTGTCTTCAGAGCCCTGAAGAACACCTGGCACAGGACATGCAACAATAACTATTTTTGATGGGAGAATGAATGAATGAATGAATGCAAGAAATCTGCATCAAACGATCTCTGGGGTTTGTTCCAGGGCTACAAGAATAACTGTAAGGCAAAACCTAATGTTCTAGTTCTTTACTGCTGTTAACAACCTACTAAGATATGACATTAGGTATACAAACATCTTTTTGAGAAGTGATTTAACCTGATCATTGTAAATTAACCTTTGGACTAGAAAAGAAAAAAATGCCATAGGAAATGATGTTTCAGTGAATCAGAACACCTTGAGAACACGGAAAGTAGAGAAATGTATACATGAGTGGGCAGGAGTACCCGAGGAAGGAGTGAATGTATCTCAGAGGTATAAAAGCCACTTATATTGGTTACACCACTCACAAGATTCAAGTTCCCAGTGGTATGATACTCTAGGAAAATATAGGCTCAACTGGTTTACGTAAACATAATCCCTAATCCATAATCCATGGAGCCCTAGCCAGCTAGAGAGGTATAAATAAGTCTAGTGCCCTAGTTTAAAAAAAAAAAAAAAAAATAAGAAAAACAGTGGACAAATGTTTACCTAAATGTATTTACTAAATTCATGAATACATTGGACATGCTATTTTGAAATTTGATTCCAAAGTCAAAGTTGTTTTAAGTTATTTCTAAAATACATTCTCCATAACATTTGTAGCACATAATGATAAGACCCCTTTTGGCACATCCTTGTGATTTGCCGTCCAAAAGAGAGGCAAAGTCGTTTTGATAGATCTTGGTATAAATCATACACAGTCAGTGTAAATCAAATATATTTTATAAATGAGCTTAATTGGTTATAATTTTTACAGCAACTTGCTCATTTGAACAGGGACAAAGAACATTTTCTGAGGTCTTAGGTTTATTAAGAAAATGAGACGATTATAAAGACCATGAAAGAAATTTGATTTCTTTATGAAAAGGCATATTTTCTACCACACTTTCATATGATATGCTCTTGAGAATATTCTTACAAATTTTATATCTAGGGCTCTTTACTTAAATCTCATTGTGTCCATGGTACTACTAGGTGCTAAGATATTCATGGAAAGTGAATAATACTCAGAACTAGACCTCAAAGCATTTATGGTCTGCAGATTTTACTCACTTGTAATAGCCATTTGAATTCTCAGTATAGCTGACAATAAAAAAAAAATCAAGAAATTGTAGCATAAAAGTATATTTAATGAAAGGGCAGTCATTTCCAATAAGACAGCTCTCAGAGGAAGGCTGGAAAAGCTTGACATTTGGCTTATGATGAGGCAATTGGATCTTATCCTGATACTTTCATTAGAAAAGAAAGGCATTTGATATTCTCCTTCAGAACTGAGTTCCAGCTAAAACAGCTGCCACCATAACTCCTACCATCCCCATTACCATAGCTTTTCCAATAACAAATATTTATCAACCACAGTTATGTGAACAACATAGACTGGTGAAAACAGCATGGGTTTCAGAATTGAGTAGATATTAAAAAGAGTTACTATAGGCCAAGAACTGTTCTAAGTGCTTTACCCATATTAATACATATAAATCTCTCAACAGGCCTGTGAAATAAGGAAATTGATGCAAAATGTTACACACTTTGACCTTGTTTTATAGATAAGAAAACTGAGGTTTAGAGAGGTCAAGTAACTTGCCCAAAATTAAAGGTAATGGTAGAAGTGGGATTTAGACCCACTGATCAAAAAATCCATACTCTCAATTACTGAGTTAGACTATCTTAATACTTAAATTTTATAAAGGAAAATATAATCAACTTCTAATTCCTTTGTCCTTTTTTTAAAAGAAGAAATATAGTGAAAAGAATCACAGAATGCTTTATAGAGGAAGAAATGAGTCTTAAATAATACATAAGAATTCAACAATGAGGCTTGGGGTTGGAAACTTTCCAGGCAGAGGGAACAGTATTTATAAGGGTTCAGAGACATGAAAGAACAGAACACGACTGAAAGATAATAAACAATTAAGAATGGATGGGCTGCAGTGAACAATTGGGAAATTGATTTTTTTTTTAATACTTGGGAATAAATTTAAGAAAAGTGTAAAACTTATACTCTGGAAACTACGAAACTCTGCAGAAAGAATAAAGAAGATCTACCTAATTGGAAAAAATTATCCCATGTTCATGATCAGGAAGACTTAAACATTGTTCTGATGGCAGTATTCCCTAAAATGGTCTACAGATTCAGTGCAACCCTCGTCACAATTCCAGCTGACTTCTTTATAGAAATTAACAAGTTTCTTCTAAAATTCATATGGAATTGTAAAGGAACCAGAACACCAAAAACAATCTTAGAAAAGAAGAGCAAAGTAGGAAGACTCACACTTCCCTACTTCAAAACTTACTAATATATAGAGCAACAGTAAATAAGACAGTTTGGAACTTGCATAATAGATATAGATGGTTGGAAAAGAACTGAGAGTCCAGAAATAAATCCTTACATTTATGGTCAACTGATTTTCAACATTAGTGCCAAGACCATGCAATAGGGAAAGAATAGTATTTTCAAACAAAGGGTGCTGGGACAACTAAATAACCACACGCAAAAGAATGAAACTGGACCCTAACTTCACACCGTATACAAAAATTAACTCAAGATAGGCCAAAGACCTAAATGTAAGAGCTAAAAATAGAAGACTCTTAGAAGAAAACATGGGAGTAAAACTTCATGACCTTGGGTTTGGTAAAGGACTCTTAGGCATGACACCAAAAGTACAAACAACAAAAGAAAAAAATAGATTGGTCTTCATCAAAATTAAAAATATTTATGTTTTGAAGCATACCATCAAGAAAATAAAAAGGCAACCCAAAAAAATGAGAGAAAATATATTTGATTCTCATTATTCATAGTGACTGTGTTCTATAAAGTTACTGCAAATACTGATTAGCAAATAGTGACTTGTTGCTCCTAAGGAAAATACAGGATTAGTTTCCTGCAAGCCTCTGGTCACAACATTTTTATCAACCAATCAATTCATAACCCTTTTTGTGTGTGTTTCCATTTAAAGACAACATTTTAAATATATACTGTTGATTCCCTAACATTGAACATAGCCAACAGCAATATAATGCATGTCTGAATAAAGCTTATCTAACACATATATTTTCTCCTTAAGGCACATCACAGCTTTCTTGTGCTTACGAACACTAAACAGCATTTCAGCATTACACTTGAAAGTTATTTTAAACAGCAAAGTGACCGACAAAAAGCCCAAAAATATAAAAAAAAAAAAAAAAGAAAAAAAATTCTGACACTAAATCGACCAAAAAAAAAAAAAAAAAAAAGGAAACCTTTTTACAGTATGAGAGCTGAAACAAAAAAGCAGAAGGTTGCTTTATTGTCATCTCATCTAGGAATTGTACACCAGGCAACTCAAATTTTTTGCCATTCTGCACATTTGAATGTGAAAGTACCACAAGTATTGACTTGGGGCTACAAATAAATTTCAGTGTGTAGGCAAATTTGCAAATATGGAATCCATGAATAATGAGAAATGACTGGGTATTTGCAAATCATATATCTCATAAGGTTCTTGTATAAAGAACTCTTACAACTCAAGAATTTAAAAAACACACACACAAATAACCCAGTTGAAAATGGGCATAGGATTTGAATAGACATTTCCACAAGTAAGAAATTCAAATGACTAATAAGCACACAAAAATGTTGCTCAACATCTTTAGCCATCAGGGAAATGCAAATCAAAACCACAATAAGATATCACTTCATACCCACTAGGATAGCTAGAATCAAAAATAATAGCAAGTGGTGGCAAGGATGAGAAGAAATTGGAAGCCTCATAAACTGCTAGTGGAAATGTAAAATGGGGCAACCACTTTGGAAAATACTCTGGCACTTCACCAAATGATTAGACATAGTTATCCTATGACCCAGCAATTCCACCCATATATATATATATCCAAGAGAAATGAAATCATATGTTCCCACATAAACTTGTACATGAACATTTATAGCAGCAGATTTTATTTATTTACTTGACAGACTGAGAGAGAGAAAGAGAGAGAGCACAAGCAGGGAGAGTGGCAGGCAGAAGGGAAGGAAGAAGCAGGCTCCCCACTGAGCAGGAAGCTCCCAGCACGGCTCGATACTTGGATCCTGGGATCATGACCTGAGCCAAAGGCAGATGCTTAACTGACTGAGCCTCCCAGGTGCCCCTATAGCAGTACTATTCTTTTTTTTTTTTTTTTTTTTTTAATTATGTTACGTTAATCACCATACATTGCATCATTAGTTTTTGATGTAGTGTTCCATGATTCATTGTTCGCGTATAACACCCAGTGCACCATGCAGTACATGCCCTCTTTAATACCCATCACCAGGCTAACCCCTCCCCACCACCCCCATCCCCTCTAGAACCCTCAGTTTGTTTCTCAGAGTCCATAGTCTCTCATGGTTCGTCTTCCCCTCCGATTCCCCTCCCCTTCATTTTTCCCTTCCTACTAGCTTCTTTTTTTTTTTTTTTAAACATATAATGTATTATTTGTTTCAGAGGTACAGGTCTGTGATTCAACAGTCTTACACAATTCACAGCGCTCACCACAGCCCATACCCTCCCCAATGTCTATCACCCAGTCACCCCATCTCTTCCACCCCCACCACTCCAGCAACCCTCAGTTTGTTTCTTGAGATTAAGAATTCCTCACATCAGTGAGATCATATGATACATGTCTTTCTCTGATTGACTTATTTCACTTAGCATAATACCCTCCAGTTCCATCCACATCGTTGCAAATGGCAAGATTTCGGGGGGTTTTTTGATGGCTGCATAATATTCCATTGTATATATATACCACATCTTCTTTATCCATTCATCTGTTGATGGACATCTTGGCTCTCTCCATAGTTTGGCTATTGCAGACATTTAGCAGCATTATTCTTAATAGCCTAAAGGTAGAAACAACCCAAATGTCCATCAACAGATAAATGGATATACAAATGTGGTACATCCATTCAGTGGAGTATTATTTGGCCACATAAAGGACTGATACAAGCTACAACATGAATAAAACTTGAAAATGTTATGCCAAGTGAAAGAAGTGAGTCACAGGGTGCCTGGGTGGCTCAGTCAGTTGGGCATCCAACTCTTGATTTTGGCTCAGGTCATGATCTCACGGTGGTGAGACTGAGTCCTGCGATGGGCTCCATGATGGGTGTGGAGCCTGCTTAAGATTCTCTGTCTCCCTTTCCCTCTGCCCCTCCCTGCCCCATCTCTCTCTCTCTAAAAAAATAAAAATTTTAAAAAAATTAGAAAAAAAAAGTGAGGCACAAAAGACCAAGTACTACATGATTCCATTCTTACAAAAGTCTAGGGGACAGTGAGATTTATAGAGATAGAAAACAGATTAGTGGTTGCTTAGGCCTGAGTGGTGGGCTGGGGGGGGTGGTATGGTGAGATAGGGTGATAGCTAAAGAGTATGAGATTTCTTTTCAAGGTGATGAAAATGTTCTAAAATTGGTGACAGTCTTACATATACTAAAAACCACTGAACTGTATACTTTAAATGGGTGAATGGTACTATATGTGAATTATATCTCATTAAAGCTATTTTTAAAAAGGAATACATGGAGCATAGAATTTAACAGTGGTCATTCTGCGATAATGGCCTAGAATCAAAGTAGACATACCATGAGGCAAGAGAGAGCTAAGAGCAAGCCAAAATCATGTTCCTCTCCCATACCAAACTATCTCACTCATCTTTCCTCTGGCTAACCCATGTAAAAGGAAATTTTCTGCCTTCAGCAACATCTGCTTAGGAGATATCAAAATTGAATATTGTGTGTTATCACAACTGGTTCTAACAAACTGAAGCTGACAAATGACCATAAATTCTGAATTACCCCAGGATGCCAGACCCTTCTAGACCTATTTAAAGACTTTTTCCTCACCAATGGATAACAGGACTTATTTTAACCAACTATGTACAGACCAAAGAATATTCCATCCTATCCAGAGTGCTATTTTTCAATCCTTAACTTCACTATGTGAAATTCCCTTTACAACACATATCCCCCTTTGTGTCCATTCAGTGAATTTCTTCCCTGCCTGACAAATAGATTCAGCTTTGTTTTTTAAAGTTCCTTTGATTTTTTAAGTTGAAAACAGAGCTACCATACGATCCAGCAATTGCACTACTGGGTATTTACCCCAAAGATACAAATGTAGGGATCCGAAGGGGCACACGCACCCCTATGTTTATAGCAGCAATGTCCACAATAGCCAAACCAGGGGAGCCTGGTGATGGCTATTAAAGAGGGCACGTTCTGCATGGAGCACTGAGTGTTATATGCAAACAATGAATCATGGAACACTACATCAAAAACTAATGATGTAATGTATGCTGATTACCCTAACAATAATAAAAAAAAGGATGCTTATAAAGCTAAATAAGATAATGTCTTAAAGTACCAAGGCAGTGCCTAGAATCTAGCAAGTTCTCAATAAACCGTAGCTACTATTACTTTAAAAAAATAAAATAAAATAAAATAAAATAAATAAAGTTCCTTTGATTTTTTTTTGTTATTTGGCACCCCTTAGCCATGGTCCCCCCTCTCCTCTCACTTCTTACCACATTTGCCCTCCTCTTGTACTTTAATTCTTTCCTTCTTTCTATCCCAAATCCACCCCCTAAAATTCCCAAATAAGGTATCTCAGGACTGCTATCATCACAAACCACTGTTCTCTTTCTTTTGAGTTTTACAAGAGTCTGTACTCACCACCTTCATCTACTCAGCTCTATTCACATACATCCCTGTGTGTGGAATGCCCTCTTACCTCCTCTTGACATCTTCACCTGTTGAAATCACCCAGTACATAGAAACCCACTCTAAATTGCTTGGTACTGCTTCATAAAGAAACCTTCCCCAATGGCGTCGGCAAAGAGTGATCCTTGCTTCTCTGAACTCTTGAGAACTTTGCTTATAATTTTCACATGTCATTTATGACTTTCCATCGGAGGTTCCAGCTATCGATATTATTCAATTAATTTTTCTATAAGATAGAAAACTCTTTGAAAACTGGGTATTTATAAGCAACTGATACATTGTCCATAGTCATTCCAGAGGAAACATTGGCTGAGATTTTAGCCTTTGGGCTATTTCACTTTTTGCAAATTTTTCTAGGTATTTCTTATACTATAAGAACAACTAATAAATCTATAATGCTTTATATTTAAAGATATTTTTCAGTGTAATCTGTCATTTAAGTCCACAAAAGTATGCTAAGAGATAAGTATTTTTATTAGCTCTATTTTACAGATGAAGGAACTTAAATAAGTTAAGAGACCTGATGAATGTCATACAATGGTAACTAGTTCCAGTTTGCAAATCCCATCCACTGCTTTCTGCTGATGGTGTCGTCAATAAAAACTGGGGGTGTTCTACAGGATATCTTACTAGAGTGATTGGCAAAGCCATGGCAATATTATAGTCTTCAGCATCTTGGATTTCCTTACCTATTAACAAACCACCCACCCAGTGATATCCTGCACTCTTAGTGGTTGAACCCAGCTCACCTTTCCTCTAGTTGATATTTAATATCTACATAATTCTAGTGATTTATCTAGCCTGTTGATGTTGAATCCCATCTGAAAGTCACAGGATGCTGAAAACTCACAAAGAAGAGATAGGCAATCTCCAAAAACAAAACATCTCTATTTCAAGGACAAAGATCATACTAGAAGACCTGACAGTTTCTTGATAACCCCATCTTACAATGATGGGAAGAGACAACTAGGAAGACAATGCAAAACACCATAATGACAGAACAGATTTTCCCTTTAATTTACAAAAGCCTATTCAAAATGTGTAATTTTGAGTTAGGTTGAAAACACATATGGCTTCATGTCTATGGGTCCAGTCAGAAATAAGGAAATCAACAAATCAACTGTGAGATTCTTAACCCAGAAGCAGCCTTTGTCTTTTTTTTTTTTTTTTAAAGATTTTATTTATTTATTTGAGACAGAGAGAATGAGAGAGAGAGAGAGAGCACATGAGAGGGGGCAGGGTCAGAGGGAGAAGCAGGCTCCCCGCCGAGCAGGGAGCCCGATGTGGGACTCGATCCAGGGACTCCAGGATCATGACCTGAGCCGAAGGCAGTCGCTTAACCAACTGAGCCACCCAGGCGCCCAAGCCTTTGTCTTCTTATAAATTGCTCTAAGACTCCAAAGGAATCCAAGTTCCTATAAATGGGACCCTGACAAAAACAACACAGGCAAACCGCTTTTTATTGTACTTCCCTTTACTGTATTTCGTAGATACTGCATTTTGTACAGATTGAAAGTTTGTGGCAACCCTGCATGGAGCAAGTCTATCAATGCTAATTCTCCAACAGCATGTCCTCACTTCATGTCTCTGTGGCACATTTTGGTAATTCTCATAATACTTCAAACTTTTTCATTATTATTGTATTTATTGTGGTGATCTGTGATCAGTGACCTTTGATGTTACTATTGTAATTGTTTTGGGGCACCATGAACTGCACCCATAGGAAATGGCAAACTTAGTGTTGTATGTATTTTGACTTCATCAACCAGTCATTCTCCTGTCTCTCTCCCTCCCTTCAGGCCTTCCTACTCTCTGACACAACAATATTAAAATTAGACCAATTAATAACCCTACAATGGCCTCTCAATGTTCAAGTGAAAGGAAGAGCCATATGTCTCTCACCTTAAATCAAAAGGTAGAAATGATTAAGCCCAGTGAGCAAAGTATGTTGAAAGCCTAGAAAGGCGCAGCCTCCTGTTTCAGTTAGCCAATTTGTGAATGCGAAAGAAAAGTTCTTGAAGAAATTAAAAGTACTACTCCAGTGAGTACACAAATGGTAAAACAAAACAAAACAAAAACAAAAACAAAAACAAAACAGCTACAACATTCCCTCAAGCCAAAGCCTAATCCAGGGCAAGGTCCTAACTCTTCAATTCTATGAAGCCTGTGGGGGGTGAGGAAGCTGCAGAAGAGAAGTCTGAAGCTAGCAGAGATTGCTTCATGAGACTTAGAGAAACCACCCACAGAAAATAAAAGTGCAAGGTAAAGCAGCAAGTACTGACGTAGAAACTGCAACAAGTTATCCACAAGATCTAGCTACGATAATTAATGAAGGTGGCTACACTAAACAACAGATTTGCAATGTAGTTGAAACAGCCTTCTATTGGAAGAAGATGTGATCTAGGATTTGCATAGCTAGAGAGGAAAAGTCAATGCCTGGCTTCAGAGCCTCAAAGAACAGGCTAACTCTCCTTTTAGAGGCTAATGCAGCTAGAGACTTTAAGTTAAAGCCAGTGCTCATTTACCATTCTGAAAATCCTAGGGCCCTTAAGAATTATGCTAAATCTTCTCTGCCTGTGCTCTATAAAGGGGAAAACAAAGCCTAGATGACAGGACACCTGTTTACAAGATGGTTTACTGATTATTTTAAGCCCACTGTTAAGACCTGCTCAAGGAAAAAAAGATTCCTTTCAAAATATTACTGTTCATTGACAATGTAGCTGGTCACCCAAGAACCAATGTACCTCGTCATCCATCACTCTGATGGATACGTACAACAAGATTAATGTTCCCATGCCTGCCAGCACATCATTCTGTAGCCCATGGATCAAGGAGCAATTTCAACTTTCAAGTGTTATTATTTAAGAAATACATTTCATAAGGCTGCAGCTGCCACAGTGATTCCTCTGATGGATCCAGGCAAAGTAAACTGAAAACCTTCTGGAAAGGATTCACCACTCTAGCGGCCACTAAGATCATTCATGATTCATGGGAAGATGTCAAAATATCAACATTAACAGGTGTTTAGAAGTTGATTCCAACCCTCATGGATGACTTTGAAGGGTTCATGACTTCAGTGGAGGAAGTAACTGCAGATGTGGTGGAAAGAGCAAGAGAACTAGAATTAGAAGTGGAGCCTGAATATGGGCCTAAATTGCTGCAATCTCATGATAAAACTGTAACAGATGAGGAGTTGCTTCTTAGGTATGAGCAAAGAAAGTCATTTCTTGAGATGGAATCTACTCCTGGTGAAGATGCTAGGAAGATTGTTGAAATGACAACAAAACATTTAGAATATTACATAAATTTAGTTGATAAAGCAGTGGCAGGGTTTGAGAAGACTGACTCCAATTTTGAAAGAAGTTCTACTGTAGGTAAAATGCTATCAAACAGCACTGCCTGCTACAGAAGTCACTCATGAAAGGAAGTCAACTGATGCAGCAAGCTTCATTGTTGCCTTATTTTAAGAAACTGTCACAGCCAGCCCAACCTTTAGCAACCACCACCCTGATCAGTCAGCAGCCATCAACATCGAGGCAAGACCCTCCACCAACAAAAAGATTATGACTCGCTGAAAACTCAGATGATAGCTGGCATTTTTTAAATTAAGGTATGTACATTGCTTTTAGACATAATGCTATTGCACACTTAATAGACTATGGTATAGTACAAACATAACTTTTATATTCACTGGGAAACCAGAAAATTCATTTGACTCACTTTATTGCAATATTCACTTTTTTGCAGTGGTCTAGAACCAAGCCCACGATATCTTCAAGGTATGCCTATACCTCCCATTTAAAAAATTCTGTTCTCAGTTAGATTTTAAGTTTCCTGTGGCCAGGGACCACAGTTTACAAATCTTCTCTATTCCTCTTTAGCATCTCACTATCTTCTACAGACATTGCCTAGTGAATGTTCCTTGCCTTAGATTAATTCACAGAGATAAGTTGACAAGATAATTCCATATTTAGCATAGACATTACAATGTACTTCTCAAGAAGTCACGTCTAAATAGTGCTCTACATTAAAAAGCGCTATTAAAGAGGGATGGTTTGGGGGCACCTGGGTGACTCAGCCGGTTAAGCGTCTGCCTTCGGCTCAGGTCATGATCTCAGGGTCCTGGGATCGAGCCCCGTGTCAGGCTCCCTGCTCAGCAGCGAGTCTGCTTCTCCCTCTCCCTCTGTCGCTACCCCTGCTTATGCTCTCTTGATTGCGCGCTCTAATAAATAAATAAAATCTTAAAAAAAAAAAAAAAAAGAAGGATGGCTTGATTCTTGTTCTGGATCCCTTTAGCAATCCCTGTCTATTTTTGCAGGTAGCAGATCAATAGAAATCCCTCTCACATATGGAAAAACTGAAGCATATGATTTAATTTCCAAAAAATTTATACAAAATAAAATTTAAGAGCTTATCAGAATATCAGTTACCCTATACATTGTACATTTAGACTACTCATTTAATTTGTGACAGTGAGTTTTTAAATAAGAATTGTTCATATATACTAAAAGAAAGAAATGTTAAGGTTGTTCCTTCTGGGACTTTTAAAAAATAATTTACTAAACAATGAAATGGCCTAATGTTTTAAGCCAAACACTCCTCCTTGGCTCCCAAATGTTTTCAGAAATAACTTTTTCCTTGTTAATTTCCAAATCTTGGCTGCATTTCCTGCTAATTTCAAACATATGTCATATATGAAATGTTATTTTTCCAAGCCTAATTTTGGCAGGAGGGCATTTTGGAACTGGCATAGAAAGATTTGGGGACAAACAAACAGGACAACTTGAAGCTGCCACAAATTCATGACAATTTTGTCTTTTCATATATCTCCAGGTCCATAAAGGCAAGGGCAACAATGAGGGGTGAGTAGGCTCTAATAAAAATTTCAACATGAGGTAAAACACACCTTGAAGTTTTATATCTGACCCTGTAACTTGCTTTCCAAAAAGAATCACTTCTAAATAGTAATAATGTTTTTAGGATATAGGATGTAAAGTGAACTTAAGACCATGATGCAATCCTGATATTTCATTCTAGTTCCCTGAGATTTATAGTCAAAAGAAATAAATGGGTAAAGCAATGTTAAAAATTCTTCTTAATCTTCCAAAGATTCACTGTACTGATAACATTTGGAAAACACCAGACATTTACAATTGTATAAAATCTATTTTCTTCAGATACTCTAAAACTGATTTTGTTAAGTACTAGTACTCAAAAGATAAAAAGTGAATTCATCACAGCTTTCTAGATCAGTCTTGAGGACCAAGACATACACTAAGGCACAAACATTTTTCTCCCTATAACCACTCAGATTTATAGTACAGGTAAGTAGGAAGAACAGTTAGTATAATAAAAAGAAACCTGGTCTACAGGCATGAAACAGGGTCCTGGTCCAATTCCATCCTTTTCGAAAATAGTGGATTGAGTTGTAGATACCCCTCCCTGTATCTACAACCTTTCAAATATCACTTTGCAGTTCATCAATAGCTAGAGTCTCTCTTACCAACCCTTGTGACTTATGAAAGGAAGTGACACTTTGAAGGTTCCAAACCTAAGCCTCACGAGAGACAGTACACTTTCTGTGCTTGCTCTCCACATCCCTTTTACCACAAGCACATGCCGGAGCTAGCCTACTGGAGATGACACACATGAAACAGAGATAAGTCTAATGAGCCAGACATATGAGAGAACAGGTCAAGATTAGCAAAGTTACCTAGCCCGTTCACAGCTGACCACAGACACATGAAGGAGCCTCACCAAACCCAGTCCAAATCAGCAAAAACCACCCAGCTGAGTTATAGGCTGTTCTAACCTCTGGCTGCTATTTTAAACTTCTAAATTTGGGATTTTTTTTAAAATTTTTTAATGCAGCTATAACTGATACCTCCTCAAGTGACCTCCTTGTTTAACTGACACAATAGTGTAGGTAATTAATAACAAGTACCTTTAAAAACTCTATGTGAATTACTAAGTAAATATAAGTTTTAGCAAAGTATTAAATTAAAAATCTACAAATGCTTCATTGCTTATAATGATCTGCATGTTTCATCTATTGGAATTAAGTATTAAATTTAGGCCCAAATGCAAAAATTGGCTCAGTTACAGATCAGCAGATGGCACCTATTCAAATACCAAGCGGAGCTTGATTTGCAGATTTGAAAAGGTTTAAAAACTCAAACAATAAAATTATTTTTGTATGTCAACAATTTTTTAATGAAGAAATTATTTTAACAACTTATATCATTCAAATCAATTTTTAAAAACTCGTTTTCACTTAGACTTACTTTTAAATTTCCTTTAAGACTAGCTTAATCTGGGAGATTTTAGTTCTAAATGGCATCAGGCTGGCTGCCACTCCCTTCTCCTAAAATACCTATAAGGAATCAAAAAAAAAGATTAAAAACAGTAACATTTAAAACTGACTAATTATTGTCTAAATTTGGAGGGAATTTACTTAAACTATTAAACCAACAAAGCTGAAATGAGCAAAGCAAGTAATGGCTGCTCCATGCATCACTCTGAAAACAAGGATGGCCCACCTGGAGGGCAGAAAATGTTCTTTCTCACTCACTCTGACCCTCTGGCTTGGAAAAACATGCCTACATCCAACCAGAAAAAAAAAAAAAAAAAAAAGATTATTTCTGAACTGAGTAAAAGGAGATCTGATATAGCCATAATACACTTTCCACTTCCCCTTCTCAGACTCCCCAACATCTTTTTATTTCTGCAGCACCCAAGAAAATAAGGGGAGGCAAAGCACACACGGGGATTAGAAGTCACATATTAACATCCTGGTGGTATGATTCATAGTTCTATATGGTAGGGAAAAGAGACTGAAAGAGACTTTAAAAGTTTCTTTTAAGAGACTTATATATAGGGGCGCCTGGGTGGCTCAGTCATTAAGCATCTGCCTTCGGCTCAGGTCATAATCCCAGGGTCCTGGGATCGAGCCCCGCATCGGGCTCCCTGCTCAGCGAGAAGCCTGCTTCTCCCTCTCTCACTGTGTCTCTCTCTGTCAAATAAATAAATAAAATCTTTAAAAAAAAGAGAGAGAGACTTATATATAGTCCATTAACTCATATTACCAGAAAATTAAATTTGGGGCTAAGAGGCGATTCTATCATAATTTAGCTAAAACAACCAACTTGGTAAAGGCCTATAATCTAGGTACTAGAATTTATACTAGGGACTCAGTGTATCTACCCATCCTGCAGCTAGAAATGGGTTCAGTCAACTCCCAAGTAGACAATAAAAGAAACCTATCTTCACATATACCATGTTGGCAGATACTAGATTAAGGATAGATATTATCTTTCAAGAAAGAGTTAAAAAAAAAAAAAAAGAATTATCAGAATAGACACAGTGGGCTTCCATTTCTGGGACTATGGAGTAAATGTGCTTCTCTCTATTTTTCCTGCTAAGTAGAACTAAAAAATACTGAATGTCTTTTATATAAAACAAATACAAAAGCACTCTGAAAAGTAGAGAAAAGAAGGCAGACTAAGGAACTCAGGGTTGAAGGAAGAATGTGAAGGTGAGCTCCCTTGGTTTTCTCATTGCCTCAAATATCCTAAATGTGGCACTGAAAAAACTGAAAGCCAGAATATGCCAAAAGGTACAGACCCCCCCAAAAAAAAGCCCAACAGAAACCTACTCTCTTTCTAGCAAAAAGACCAGAAAAGGTATCCTTATATAACAGAAAACTTTAAGACAGTAACAGCTTTACTTCAGCCAAACACTATATGCCATAAGCTAGGAAGCATGCAGATTAAATAAAAATAACAGTAATAATCAATACATTCCAACACTGCGATGACAGATATCTAAGAATTATTTTATAAAAAATTTTTAAAAGCTATCATACTATAGATTTGGATGAATGTATAATGACATGTATCGATCATTATTGTATCATAAGGAATATTTTAACTGCTCTAAAAATTATCTGTGCTCAACCTATACATCACTTACCCCCACCAATCCCTGGCAACCACTAATCTTTTCACTGTTTCCACAGTTTTACCTTTTCCAAAATGTCATATAGTTTGAAACATACAGTATGTAGCCTTTCCAGATTGGCTTATTTTATTTAGTAATATGCACTTAAGTTTCTTCCATGTCTCTTCATGACTTGATAGTTCATTTCGTTTTAGTGCTGAAAAACATTCCATCGGATGGATGTACCACTGTTGATTTATCCATTCCCCTACTGAAGGACATCTTGGCTACTTCCAAGTTTAGGCAATTAGACTAAGCTGTTATAATCATCAATGTGGCAGTTATTTATGGAACCAGAAAAGACCCCGAATGCCAGAGGAATGTTGAAAAAGAAAAGCAAAGCTGGCGGCATCACAATTCCAGACTTCAAGCTCTATTACAAAGCTGTCATCATCAAGACAGTATGGTACTGGCACAAAAACAGACACATAGATCAATGGAACAGAATAGAGAGCCCAGAAATGGACCCTCAACTCTATGGTCAACTAATCTTCGACAAAGCAGGAAAGAATGTCCAATGGAAAAAAGACAGTCTCTTCAACAAATGGTGTTGGGAAAATTGGATAGCCACATGCAGAAGAATGAAACTGGACCATTTCCTTACACCACACACAAAAATAGACTCCAAATGGTTGAAAAACCTAAATGTGAGACAGGAGTCCATCAAAATCCTAAAGGAGAACACAGGCAGCAACCTCTTCGACCTCAGCCGCAGCAACTTCTTCCTAGAAACATCACCAAAGGCAAGGGAAGCAAGGGCAAAAATGAACTATTGGGACTTCATCAAGATAAAAAGCTTTTGCACAGCAAAAGAAACAGTCCACAAAACCAAAAGACAACCGAAAGAATGGGAGAAGATATTTGCAAATGACATATCAGATAAAGGGCTAGTATCCAAAATCTATAAAGAACTTATCAAACTCAACACCCAAAGAACAAATGACCCAATCAAGAAATGGGCAGAAGACATGAAGAGACATTTTTCCAAAGAAGACATCCAAATGGCCAACAGACACATGAAAAAGTGCTCAACATCGCTGGGCATCAGGGAAATCCAAATCAAAACCTCAATGAGATACCACCTCACACCAGTCAGAAAGGCTAAAATTAACAAGTCAGGAAACAACAGATGTTGGCGGGGATGCGGAGAAAGGGGAACCCTCCTACACTGTTGGTGGGAACGCAAGCTGGTGCAGCCACTCTGGAAAACAGTATGGAGGTTCCTCAAAAAGTTGAAAATAGAGCTACCCTATAACCCAGCAATTGCACTACTGGGTATTTACCCCAAAGATACAAATGTAGGGATCCAAAGGGGTACATGCACCTCGATGTTTACAGCCGCAATGTCCACAATATCCAAACTGTGGAAAGAGCCAAGATGTCCACTGACAGATGAATGGATAAAGAAGATGGGTATATATACACAATGGAATATTATGCAGCCATCAAAAGGAATGAAATCTTGCCATTTGCAACGACGTGAATGGAACTGGAGGGTATTATGCTAAGTGAAATAAGTCAATCAGAGAAAGACATGTATCATATGACCTCACTGATATGAGGAATTCTTAATCTCAGGAAACAAACTGAGGGTTGCTGGAGTGGTGGGGGCTGGGAGGGATGGGGTGGCTGGGTGATAGACACTGGGGAGGGTATGTGCTATGGTGAGCGCTGTGAATGGTGTAAGACTGTTGAATCACAGACCTGTACCTCTGAAACAAATAATATATGTTAAAAAAAGAAGAAGAAGAAGAAGAAAGCAGGAGGAGAAGAATGAAGGAGGGGAAATCGGAGGGGGAGATGAACCATGAGAGACTATGGACTCTGAGAAACAAACTGAGGGTTCTAGAGGGGAGGGGGGTGGGGGGATGGGTTAGCTGGGTGATGGGTATTAAAGAGGGCACGTTCTGCATGGAGCACTGGGTGTTATGCACAAACAATGAATCATGGAACACTACATCAAAAACTAATGATGTAATGTATGGTGATTAACATAAAATAATAATAAAAAAATAAAAATAAATAAAATTTAAAAAATGAAATAGTTCTGAAATCAGAAATCTATATTCAATGAAATTATCCTTCAGAAATGGAGGCAAAATCAATATATTATCAAATGAAGGAAAACTAAGAAAATATGTTGCCAGCAAACATACCCTTAAAAAAATGGTTAAAAGGACATTCTCTAAATGAAATCAAATAATTAAATTAGGAATAATGCAACATCAGGAATGAAGAAAGACAGTAAGCAAAAATACTGATAATTAGGATTGAGTTTCCTTCTCCTCTTGAGTCTCCTAAAGTTTGTTTGATGCTTCAAACACAAGTGTAACACTATCTGATGTGGTTCTAAATGTATATATAGGAAGTATTTAGGACAATTTTAGTATAAATGGGGGAAGGCAAAAAAAGGGAAAAGGAGGTAAGTTTTCTGCACTTCAATGCAAACTAGTAAAATACCACTAACAGACTGATAGTTACATACGGATAATATAATAGTTACAGCAATCATTGAAAGGCCATATAGATATACTCAAAACCACTATAAATAAATCAAAACGAGGTACTCAAAAATTTTTAAGTAATTCACAAGGAAGCTAGAAAAAGACAAGAAAGGGAAAAAAAAGAGGAAAAAAGTAAAACAGCAGACTTAAGCCCTAACATGTCAAAATTGCATTAATATACATAGTCTAAATACACTAATTAAAAGACAAAGATTAGGACAGTGGATGAAGAAGCATGACCCAACTATATGCTACCTATACGAAATTCACTTCAAATATAACAATATAGGCAGGTTAAAAATAAAAGGACATAAAAAGATATAAAGTAAAAATAAAAAAAAAAAGCAAAGTGGCTACATTAAAGCTGATAAACTACAGAGAAAAGAAAATTACCAGAAACAAAGAGGGACATTATATAATGATATAAGCACCAATTCACCAAGAAGATTAACAATCTGAAATATGTACCAAACCACACAGCTGCAAAATATGTAAAGCAAAAACTGTTAGAACTGAAAAGAAATATAAAAATGTACAATTATAGTTGAAGATGTCAACACTCCTCTCTCAACAATTAATAGAACAACTAGACTGAAAAGCAGCAAGGAAATGGAACTCAACCATACCATCAACCAAGAGGACCTAACCAACATTTATAGAACATTCCACCCAACCAAAGCAGAATATACATTCTTTCCAAATGCTCACAAAACATATACCAAGGTAAACTATATCCAAGACAATAAGATAAATTGTAAAAAATTTAAAATAATTGAAATCATAGGGTGTGTTCTCTGACCCCGATGGAATCAAACTTGAAATCAATAAAAGATAACAGGAAAATCTCCAAACACTTGGAATCTAAACAAAACACTTCTGAATAAACTGTGGGTTAAAAGAAAATCTCAAGAGGAATAATAAAATATTAATTGAATGGAGGAAAATAAAAATGTAATATATCAAAATTTGTGAGATAAAGGAAAAGCAGTGCTAAGGGGTAAATTAATAATACAAAATGCATACATCAGGAAGGAGAAATCTAAATCAATAATCTATGTTCCCAACTCAAGAACCTACACGAAGAACAAAATAAACTCAAAGCAACCATAAGGAAGAAAACAATAAAAAATAAGCAGAAATCAATGAAATAAAAAAAAGGGGAAAAATAGAACAAGATCAGTGAAACAAAGAGCTGGTTTTTTAGAAAAAAAATCAACAACACTGACAATGCTCTAGCAGGAATGACAAAAAAAGAAAGATGACACAAATTTCAACAGTAATGAAACAAAGGATTAAGCACAGATCCTCTAGATATTTAAAATATAAGGGAAAACTATAAACAATTCTACACACTTAGATGAAATGGACCAACAGCTCAAAAATCACAAATTGCAAGTCACATAATATGAAATATTAGATGATTAGAGCCATAACTAATAAGAAACTTGAATTATAATTTTAGAACTCTCATAAAACAATCTCCAAGCCCAGATGATTATACGGAAGAACTCAAAAAACATTTAAAGAAGAATTAACACCAGTTCTACACAATCTCTTCCAAAATATATAAAAGAGCGCTGCCCAGTTCACTTTATGAAGCTAGTGTTACCCTGATACCAAAACCAGACAGACATGTCACACACACATACAAAACTATATCCCAATACCCCTCATGAGTATGGGTGTCAAAATCCTTAACAAAATATCGGCAAATAGAATTCAGCAATATATAAAAAGAATTATACATCATGACTAAGTGGGAATTATTCTGGGGATGAAAGATGGGCTCAATATTAATAATAAAAAATAAACTATCAAGGGCTTAACATACAAGGTATCAATACACAACCTGTTAATATAATCTAACAGGCTAAAGACAATCACAGAATATCAATGCAGAAAAAACATTTGACAAAATTCAACATCTATTCATGTTTTAAAAAAATAACTCAGAAAAACAGAGAAGGGAACTTCCTCAACTTGATAGAGAGCATCTACAAAAAAAGACCTACTGCTTACATGATAGTTATGGTGAAAAACTAATATGGGGAACAAAGAGGGTCCACACTCATCACTCTTATTCAAATACTAAAATTAATTCTAATCAATGCAGTAAGCAAAATTAATGAATGCAGATAAGAAAGGAAGAAATAAATTGTCTATATTTGCAGGTTACAGAATTATGTACATAGAAAATCCCAAGGAACCTAAAGGAAAGTCTAAGAACTAAGTGAGTTCAGTAAGGTCAAGGATACAAAGTAAACATTTTTTTTTTTTTTTTTTTACATATTAGCAATGAGCATGTGAATCCCAAAATTAAAAAAAAAAAAAAATCCATTTACAGTTGCTCAAAAAAAGTAGGATTTATATGCTGAAAACTACAAAACACTGATGAATAAGTTCAAAGAATATCTGAGTAAAAGAAAAGATATAACATGTTCATGGATTGAAGCTCATCATAGTAAAGATATCATTTCTCTCCAACTTGATACACTGACATAACATATTCCTATCAAAATCCCAGCAAGATTTCTTTAGACCATATTATCCTAAAATGTATATAGAAAGATAAAATAATTAGAATAGCTAAAATGATTTTGAAAAAGAAGAACAAATTGGTAGGAATCAGTCTACATGATTTCAAAATTTATTTTATAGTATATATTTATATGTATGTTTTCATTTATGTGTATTTATATATATGCATGTCTATATGTATGTAGGTATATTATATAAATATAATGATTATAGTAATATATATATAATATCCAAGACTGTGTAGCAGTAGTGGAGAAACAGACACATAGGTCAATGGAACAGAATAGAGAACCCAGAAATAGGCCCACGCAAATATGTCCAGCCAATTTTGACAAAGTATAAAAACAATTTGATAGAGTAAAGAAGCCCTTCAATAAATGGTGCTAGAGCAAATGAACATCCATAAACTAAAAAAAAAAAAAAAAAAAAAAAAAAAAAAAGACTCTCAACCTAAGTCTCACACTTTATCTAAAAATGTGTTCAAAATGGATTACAGACTTAAATGTAAAATATAAAACTATAAAGATTTTAGAAAAATAAAAACATAGAAGAAAATCTAAAGCTAGGCAAAGAATTCATAGACTTAACACCAAGGGTATATATAATCCACTAAAAAAAAAAAAAAAAAAAAAAAAGATAAGCAGAACCATGGCCCATGACAAATAGTTACACTAATAATATGATTTATGGTTGGGGGTGAGGGTACTTTGGGCCACGTGAGAGTACCCTGACCTCTGGAAGGGCTACAGACTATGGTCAGTCACACAGGTGGTCAACCATATCTACATGACCAAGCCCCATTGAAAACTCTGTAGTTGGTGTCTCTTATATCCTGCCCCATGCACCTCTTGTCTTGGTTGATTTTAATCTGTTTCTTTTCACTGTAAGGAACTGTAACTGTGAATATAACAGCTTTGCTGCATTCTGCAAATTCTACTGAATTTTTGAAACTGAGGGCAATCTTGTAGACACCCAAACTTGCAGTTGGTGTCAGAAGTGAAGGTGTCTTGGGGACCTCCTAAACATTGCAGAGACAAAAAAAAGCTAACAGAAAATTATTTCGAGGCCAGATGATTTTACTGTTGATTATTTGAAATTTCTAAGCAACAAATGGTACCCTTGTTATAGAAATTATATACAAATATTTTTAAAGATGCCAAATGACCCAATTAATCTTATAAAATTACCATTAAAACGATACAAAATACTAATTTTAAATAATAGCAAGCACTTCAAAATATACTAAGTAAAAAAAAAGTCACAAAGGACCACATATTGTACAATTCCATTCATATGAAATGTCCAGAACAAGCAAATCTCTAAAGATAGATGCTAAATTAGTGGTTTCCCAGGACTGGGGGGAGGGAAGGGACATAGTGTAGTGGGGGGGGAAGGAGGGGACAGCTAAAGGTGAAGTTTCTTTTTAGAAGAAGAAAATGTTCTAAAATTGATTGTGGTAAGGGATGCATAACCCTGAATTTAATAAAAGCTACAGAACTGTACATTTTAAATAGTTGGATTATATAGTATGTGACTTATATCTCAAAAGGCTATTTAAAATATAAATAGCAATCATTCATACAAGTTGATAGATTTCATTTATCAATATAGATCCTATTAAAATAATACTAAAATAACAAATGTAACTGAATTATGTACGAACTATCCACTATGACTAAGTAGGATTTATCCCAACACAGTAAGGATGGTTTAATACTAGGAACTAGATTAACACAGGTGAAAATTTTCACCAAGTTTATTTTTTTAACTAAGTTTCATTAGATAGCAGAAGCATACTTGATCAAAATCAATAAACACACAGTTTTTAATTTATTTTTTTTTAAACTAGGCATACTGGGGATTCTCCTGGCAGTGACTATTATGGTTGACTTCCCAACACTGATTCCATCTTACTTTCTTGAATAATTTAGGTCCTGGTTAATTTAGGACACTCTCTTCCTGCTAGTCAATGATTAATTCAAGGACAGGTAAACTTAAATTCATTAGGAAAGTAGATTTCTTACTCTTAAGAGAGTTATAAGAAATTGACTTCTCTCATTTGCTCAATGTGAATATGTACAGTGTTATTACTGGAATCCACCATCAGACCATGAGGGGAAATAAGTTAAGATGGACTAAATAGTATGGGATAGGAAAGCAGTGTTTTGGTTTATGGTGACACAGTTTAGTCAGTATGCTGGTATCTGTTACTTGTGGCCAAAACCAACCTAACAAATAAACAAATGTAATAAATGTACATTGTTAAAAGAAACAGTGATAACAATGTCTTAAACTTAAAAATAAACCTATTTACCAATGAGCACTAAAGAGTTCTCCATAAGAATTAGGAGCAAGTACACTTATTATCAAAGATCACTATATTAAATTGTTTTGGAAACAACTGCAATAAGACATTGAGTAGAAATAAGAGCTATAACTACTGAGCAAGTATATAAAATGGTATCTAATACAGTTATTAGGTGCCAGAATTAATTGGCTTACATACATTAAAACAATCCCATTATGTAGATGCCATTGTTATCTTCATTTTATAGGTAAAGCATGGAGAATTAAAGTAAGGGGAGGAGTTGGGAGACTGGTTTCAGAGACCACAGCATTAATATACATACCTCTTTCATAATTTGCACATGAAATAACTATTTGCCTCTAACACCCACAAACACAAGATCATAAACTCTAAAAGTCAGAATTACAAAGAATATTCAATCCAAGATTAAAAGAGTTAACAACTGCTTTCTTTCCTCTAGCCTCAAGGATGGCTATGACTAACTCAAGAAACTGTTAGGAGTGTATTTGCAGTGGTTCCTAGATAAATAATAATCTCCAGCTAAGGATTTGTCCTGGCCAAGCACATGCAACTCACTGTTGAAATTATTTATCAAGTAGTAAAGAATCTATATTGCTAAGGGCACTGGAGAATGGGCCCTACTACTGTATCCCTAAAGAGGCTACTTAATAAGCTGTATAAAAGTTGAAGGGACCCTGGAACTAATAGTTTCCTTAAGTTGAGATGGTTAATCCACACAGCCTTATCTCCCAATCTCCATGAATATAAGTATGAAGTAACTGGGGATATTGGAATCTGTGCCGGAAAATCATAAAACCCCTTCTATGTTGTTGTTGTGCATGCTGTTTCATTGTATATCTGTATTTTTCCTAATGTTAAATTGACTTAAAGCTGCATGAAGCCAGGGTGCCTGAGGGGCTCAGTCAGTTAAGCATCTGCCTTCAGCTCAGGTCATGATCCTGGGGTCCTGGGATTGAGCTCCACGTCAGGATCTCTGCTCAGTGGGGAGCCTTCTTCTCCTTCTCGCTCTGCCTGCCAACCCCCCTGCTTGTGCTCTCTGCCAAATAAGTAAATAAAATCTTAAAAAAAAAAAAAAAAAAAAAAAAAGCTTCATGAAGCCTATTGTATCTTGTGAGTTTGGTTGCTACTCCAAAACCAGACCACTGCTGCAAAATAGGCATTGCACAAGAAAATACCAATTGATTTCTTAAATGCCTGAAATAAGCAGTTAGAAGATATATTGCAGAACAGCATCCTTAAATAAAAAGTATAAAACAATGCTAGAAAAAAATGTACATCTATATTTAATGATAGCAAAGGTGAGATAAGCATTTTCTTACTCTTCTTTGGTAGGAATCTAACATAATATACTCTTTCTAGGGAAAAACTGATATATATTAATATGAACCTTTAAAATACTCCTTTTTCGGGGGCAGTTGGGTGGCTCAGTCAGTTAAGTGACTGACACTTGATCTCAGGTGTTGATCTCAGGGTCATGAGTTGAAGCCCCATGTTGGGCTCCACACCCAGTGTGAAGCCTACTTAAAAAAAAAATAAAATAAAATAAAAATAAATAAAGTACTCCTGTGTTTTTAACCATTCATTTCATTTCTAAGACTGTATCTTAATGAAATAATCAGGGCCTAGACAAATATACATGAACAAAACTACTCATCACAGTGTTATAATTTAAAAAAAGATTTCTAGAAAGGTAAATAAATATGCCTTATTTTTAGTGGTCATTATACAGTAATGTTTTTGAAGAATGTTAAATAGCGGGGTGCCTGGGTGGCTTAATCAGTTAAGCATCTAACTCTTGATTTCGGCTCAGGTCATGATCTCAGGGTTGTGAGATCAAGCCCAGCATCAGGCTCCACACTCAGCATGGAGTCTGCTTGAGATTCTCTCTCTCCTTCTCCCTCTGCCCCTCTGGCTCATGCTCTCCCTTTCTCTCTCTCTCTTCCTCTCGCTCTAAAATAAATAAATAAATCTTTTTTTTAAAAAAAGAATGTTAAATAGCTTAAGGCAAGATTCAAGATAGAAAGCTAAAGGAAAAGAGCAGAATCCAAGACTGTAGGCAGAGCATAATTTCAGTTGTGTTATACACATACCACTCAAGCACGTATGTTGAAAATACACTAAAATATCAACCGTTTTCTTTCGGAGAGTAAGATTATGGCTAATTTTTTTTTTTTTTAAAGATTTTATTTATTTATTTGAGAGAGAGAGAATGAGAGACAGAGAGCACGAGAGGGAAGAGGGTCAGAGGGAGAGGCAGACCCCCCGCCAAGCAGGGAGCCCGATGCGGGACTCGATCCCAGGACTCCAGGATCACGACCTGAGCCGAAGGCAGTCGCTTAACCAACTGAGCCACCCAGGCGCCCAATTATGGCTAATTTTTGTTTTCTTGGTACACCATTAAAATTTAATCTCCATGAGAGCAAAACTGTGTCTGTCTTGTTCCCTGTTATATTTTTAGAATGCCTCATACAATACTAAGTGCTGAAGAAATACATCTTAAATGAATATTTTCTCCATTTTCTAAAATAAGTATTTATTACTTTTTATTATGGCAAATTCAATCATTATTTTTAACCGTGTGCATGTATTTATAATCTGTACTTGAATAAATTCTATTCACTAATTTATAAATGGGCAAATTTCTGTATATAGGAATTTATGCATCATATAATTCTAATCCAAAAATCTTGCATCCAATCTCAAGTATGTATACCCAGAACATCAAACTTTTATTTGGTTATTTCCTTTGCTCAAAAAAGAATATTTAGGAAGTATATCTATTTCCAGAATCTTTTTCACTTTACATTTTCCCCCTTATTCTCAATTTCTATACCAAAAAAAAATATATGGTAAGATAATAATATAATTCAGGGGGATAAATTTGGGCCACATTAATGAAATGTTTTCATAGAGGTAAGCTTTCTTCCTTAATAAATACAAATTTAAAGTACATGTGAAATGAAGTTCTAATTGATTATCAGGATTATACAATAATAAGGAGACTCTTGATCAAAATTTCATTCAGTAATACATGTGGAGCTTTGTGATTCTCCAGGAGAAACATTGGGTCCAAAGAACAGATGTTTGACAAACTTTTTGACTGCAATGGTGAAGGTCAGTTCAAACTTGATTCTGCAAAAAGGAACATTTAATGATTTACTGAGTCAGGAAGCCATGGATACATATGACGTCTGGCACAGTAAAATCAACGGGTTCAAACAATATTATCAGGGCTCTCTTTCTCTCCCCATTTCATGATTCTGTTACTCTACCTATCTACATTCTTCATGTGTCTATCATCACATGGTAGACCCCATGACCACCAGCAAGCCGGCCATATCTTCTCAGCTTAACATTTCCAGTAATAGAATTTCACTCTCCATCCATTTATATATCCTATGGAATTCTCTGCTTTCCCCTTACCCAAAGTTGGTCAAACTCAAGGTTTAAGGCACAGTCCTCCAGACTGCCAAATCTGTCTGAGACTTCTGATACCAACTGCAATGATTAAGCCAAAGTGCAAAATCAGAAGGAAAAGTCCCCACAAGACTGCTTTTTAGACACCAGCCACAAGTTCAGGGGTCCCAAAGGACTATGCTCACTTCAGACCAGCTAGTTACAAATTCAGGGGTTCTCATGTCCACCTTCAGTTTCAATAACTCACTAGAACAACCCACAGGACTCAGGAAAATATTAGACTTATCATTATAGTTTTTTTTTTTTTTTTTTTTAATAGCAAAAGGATACATGTTAGAGCCAGCCAAAGGAAAAAATGCCTAGGGGTAAAGTCTGGATGATGTGATAGATATATCTTTGTGTACACACACACACACACACACACACACACACAATGGAATATTATTCAACCATAAAAAGAATGAAATCTTGCCATTTGCAATAATATGGATGGAGCTAGAGAGCATAATGCTAGGTGAAATAAGTCACTCAAAGAAACAAATACCATATGATTTCACTCATATGTGAAATTTCAGAAACAAAACAAACAAGCAAAGGGAGAAAAAGGGGAGAGAGAGAGAGAGAGAAACCAAGAAACAGACTCTTAACTATAGAGAACAAAGTGATGGTTACCAAAGGGGAGGTGGGTGAAGGAATGGGTTAAATAGGTGATGGGGATTAAGGCAGGCACCTGTTGTGATAAGCACCAGGTGTTGTAAGGAAGGGTGGAGTCACTATATTGTATACCTGAAACTGATACAACAGTGTATGTTAACTAACTAGAATTAAAATAAAAACAAAAAAATTAAATTTTATCATAGGTATGTATGTTTGGGAAAAAACAAGGTATACATCAGGCTCGGTACTATCCGTGGTTTCAGGCATCCACTGGGGGTCTTAGAACATATCCACTGTGGATAAGGGGGGATTACCATACTTCAGTATCCAAAAATATTCAGACTTTAAAAACTAATAAATAGGTGTCTTAAGGGAGATAGGGGTTCTAGAGGGGAGGGGGTTGGGAGGATGGGTTAGCCTGGTGATGGGTATTGAGGAGGGCACGTTCTGCATGGAGCACTGGGTGTTATGCACAAACAATGAATCATGGAACACTATATCTAAAACTAATGATGTAATGTATGGGATTAACATAACAATAAAAAAATTTAAAAAAAAAGAAAAAAAAAGAAAAAAATAACCTATCATTAGAAACTAATCAAATCAAAATCTAAGTAAAACATTAAGCATACATATAAGAAAGCTATTTGAAGAGTACGGTTTCAAAATATTTGTCTGTAGTATGAACTTCCCAGTGCTTTAGAATGAGGGAGAAGTGCATAAAGAAAAGAGATTTGAGTTGGGAAACAAAAGTCCTGATTTCATGCTTCCTTCCCACCACTTTATGTACTAAGCAACCATGGGCAAGTCACTGAACTGGCCTCAGCTATTACAGATGTGAAGTGGGGATAACAGTCCTTATTTTCCTATCTTACTGGATTCTTCATGTGATATGTTGAGAAAGTATTATATAAAAAGAGTGGCACTAGTAATTATGACTGGTTTTTTTGCTGTGTACATATAAGGAAGCATCACACAATTAAGGCAAAATACGTCAACTTCAATTGCTTGCATAATTATTGTGTCAAGAGAGAAAAGTTGTTCACATTACTCCACAAAGAGACACCTCACCACATTTTAAAAAAGCATAAAATATTAATGTTATGTCTAGCAATACATGTTATGTCAAGGTTTAGAATTTATGACTAAGAAGACAGATGGCTATAAACTTACATATTTAGCAATAGCAGAATTAACCAATGCCAATCCTGTCAACCAGAATATTGACACTAGCACAGTATGATAGAGGATTATGAACACCATCTTCCGAATTCCCAAGCTCCAAGTTCCATGGGAACAAATTTCCCAGGTCACTTAAGATATAATTTTATTATCTTAAGGATCGTATGATTTAAACAATCACTTTTAGCCTAAATTAGCAGAATTTCTAAGTTGTGACCAAAGAATAATGTAGGTCCCCTGACAAGCTTCCTCATTAATAATAACCATCTTCCATTTTGCCGCTGAAAATGTCAAATGACTGAACTGATACAATTTTCCATACAGTCTGAGCATCACAGTACTTCAATGAACATTGCTTCAAAGCCAGACTCCCAGCCGGGAAATCTTCAAGCCACCTTTGACTCCTCTGTCCCTTCAAGCCCTCACCTTCAATGTTATTAAATTTCCTGGATATTTCCTTAAGATATCTCTCAAATTTGTTCCTTTATCTCCATTTTCACTGCCACTATCATAGTCCACATCACCACCTTTTGCCAGTACTCTAGTCTCCAGTTTTTTCTCCCTTCAATCCAGCCTATAAATCCCTGCCCATTTATCTCCCTAAAATACTGCTTACATCCTGCCACATGCTTGCTCAGGAGCCTATACTCAAGTAAATCCTTTGATCTCAGGGGAGGAGCTTTCAAAAAGCACTGTTGCCCAAGTCCTACCTGAAGAGGTTCTGATTTAATTCATCTGGGACGGAGCCCAGACATTAATTTTTCTTTAAAGGTTCCTCGGGTGTTTCTAATGTATAGCCAGGTTTGGGAACCACTTCGATGAATCTCTAGTGCCTATTAAGTCAAACTAGGACTCCTGTAGCAGACATTGCAGGTGCTCTCCTGAGACTCCCTCCCATCCCTTTGACCTTTCTATGCACCCATCCCCGGCTTCAGGTTTGTTTGGGTTTTTTTAATTGTTATGTTAATCACCATACGTTACATCATTAGTTTTTGATGTAGTGTTCCATGATTCATTGTTTGCTTATAACACCCAGTGCTCCATGCAGAACGTGCCCTCTTTAATACCCATCACTAGGCTAACCCATCCCCCCATCCCCCTCCCCTCTAGAAAACTCAGTTTGTTTCTCAGAGTCCATAGCCTCTCATGTTTGTCTCCCCCTCCGATTTTCCCCCCTTCATTTCTCCTTTCCTACTATCTTCTTTTTTTTTTAACATATAATGTATTATTTGTTTCAGAGGTACAGGTCTGTGATTCAACAGTCTTACACAATTCACAGCGCTCATTCAGGTTTGTTTCTAATGGCCATCCATACCTGTTACTCTTCTGATGACTGCCCTTGTGTAACTAGTGCTATCGCATCCTTGCTCCAGCAGAGAAAACAGAAAGGGTCTGGGGATTTATAGCCCCTGGGGCAGCTCTAAGTCAATGCCTAAGTAATGTGGGAGTATGAATGCCTAGCTCCCTTGCCTGGATCTGGGCATATTCTGAGATGTAATTTACACTTCAGAACTCCCTGGCAGACCAGACTAAGACAAAGACTTTACCTAAAAACACACACACCCTTGACTGGCTTTTTCCCCTTCCCTTTACTCCCTTACTTATTTCATCTGGGAGCACTTCCTTAAGAAATCACTTGCACACAAAACCTCATCACAAGGTCTGCTTATGAAGAATCCAACCTGTCTGACATCTTGCTTAAAACAATTCATAACTTGGTCCCACCATGTTTTCTGCAATTATCCATCATGTACCAGCGGTGCTAGTTTTCTCATCAATTGTACTTACCCACAGTACTCTTTAAGTCTGCTATTTCCCAAGTGACCTCTGGGACTATCAAAACTTCCTGACTTTCAAAAACAAACTCTAGATATCACTCCCATCCCATGCATAGCCCAAAGCCCTACCCATGATAGTTGCTCAATAAATGTGGTTTGAACTGGTGCTGCCTCCCCCATGAAACTTGCTTTGACAATTCTAGCACACATAACCCTAGCTGTATTCTCTAACTTCTATATTTAATGTCATACCCACATTCATTTGTTGACTTATTCAACAGATATTTATGTGATTACTATGCCCCAGGAACTGTGCTCATCATGGGGAATGAAACAGTAAGTATGGATTTTTCTGTCCCCATGGAGCTTAAAGTCAAGTTAAGGATATAGATATTAAGCAAATAATCAAACTAATAAATGTTGATTTATAGTCATGAACATCTAAGGTGAGATAAATGGTGCTGTGAGAGAACACAGAAAGTAATAAATGTCCTTAACTAGGACTTCTTGGCATAAATAATGAAGAAGTGGCTACTGTCCTGTTCTCTATTGCAGGGATTCTTGGTCCCACCCCCTGAAATTGCATACAAATTTTGTGTGACCATGTATTATTCTTTTAATAGATTTTCAAGAGGTCCATAACCACAAATGTTGCACAATGCCAACCCTATAGAAAACATGCCACGTTTACTAACTGCCTCCGACGTGTGCCCTGTCTGTAGCTCTCTGTTCATAGAAATGTTAATATTTTCTCTTGTATTTGATATAATTTAGTATAATGTTAGACATATGCTCATCACTTAACAAATATTTGTTTTCCTCCCTGTGTTTAGCCTGAGTATTTCCACAGAACTCAGACTCTCAAAAACAAATAAGGAAACTGTCTTTATTTTCTTTATTGAACAAGAGCCCATTTTGAGCAGTTGTGGGTGGGGTGAAAACGATTATCTTGGTTTTGTTTGGGTACCAGGAAAACAAGAGCAACAAAACAGGATTTGCATGTTAAAACCTGCTTGTACTAGGCTAGTGCCAAACAATTGTCACTACATAGGCTTCAGCGTTCTGCTTCTTCAGGGATTTAACACTTTCATCCTGGCAACTCCCTGCTGCTTTTCCCATCCCCAAACCTTAGCTGCCCTAAAAGTATATTTGTTACCTAAAAGGTAAAAGCAAAAATCATTCATTTCATGCACAAAAAGATGAAAGCTGATTTCTTAATCAAGTATACTGATCAATTTCAAAGAAAAATAGAGTGAAAAATTAAAATTTAATTTCAGGGCGCCTGGGTGGCTCAGTTGGTTAAGCGACTGCCTTCGGCTCAGGTCATGATCCCAGGGTTCTGGGATCGAGTCCCACATTGGGCTTCCTGCTCAGCGGGGAGCCTCCTTCTCTCTCTGCCTCTGCCTGCCACTCCCCCTGCTTGTGCTCTTTCTCTCTGTCAAATAAAGAAATAAAATCTTTAAAAAAAAAAAAAAATTTAATTTCAAATGCCACTGAAAAATATCTGTGACTATACATTGAAAATAAATGTTATGGCATTAAGGAGGGCACGTGATCTGATGAGCACTGGGTGTTATACGCAACTAATGAATCACTGAACACTACACCAAAACTAAAGATGTAGGGGGCAGAGGAAGATGGCGGAGGAGTAGGAGACCTGGATTTCCTCTCCTCTCAGGAATTCAGCTGGATAGGGATCAAACCAATCTGAACACCTACGAACTCAACAGGAGATTGAAGAAAAGAAGAGCAACAACTCTCTGAACAGAAAAGCGACCACTTTCTGGAAGGTAGGACGTGCGGAGAAGTGAATCCGAGGCGATATTCGGGAGGATAGACGGCGGGGGAGGGGCCTCCGTCGGCCGCTTCTGGCAAGTGATAGAACCACAGAGCACAAAATCGGAACTTTTAGAAGTCTGCTCCGCTGAGGGACGTCGCTCCGGTGGCTAAGCGGGGAGTGGAACCCCCGCGGGACAGTGTGGTCTCAGGACCCTCGGGGTCACAGAAAGACCGGGGGTGCCTGAGTGCGGCAGAGCTCCCAGGTATCGGAGCAGGGAAGCCGGCTGCAGAGACGGAGCCGAGACGCGGGCTCTCAGCTCAGGGTTGCCATAAACCATGATCCGCGGCACAGTCGGGCCACTGCTCCTCCAGCAGGGACCCAACAAGTGGCAGATCCGGGGAGACTCACCTTCTTCCCCCGGGAGGAGAGGTGCGGGAGCGCACCACAGGGATCTGCTGGGTTTGGAGACTCCACACGGGGTCGGGTGCCAGAGATAGAAACGCGCGGTCACAGGCCGGGTGAGCACAGAGTGCGGCCGGAGATGGGGAGACGGGAGTGACTGACTGCTTTTCTCTGGGGGCTCACTGAGGAACGGCCCTGAGTTCTCGGCTCCTCCGGGGCGCAGACTGGGAGGCCGCCATTTTCACTCTCCGCCTCCAAAGCTGTACGGAAAGCTTGAAGGGAACAGAAGCTCCAGAGAGCAAACCCAAGCAGATTACTTAGTCCGGACGGGCAAGGGTGGGGCAATTCCGCCTCCGGCAAAGACTTTTGGAAACCACGGCAACAGGCCCCTCCCCCAGATGATCAGTGAGAACAGCCAGCCAAGACCAAGTTTACCGATCAATGAGAATGGCAGAACTCCAGCGCTAGGGGAATACTGCACATAGAATTCATGGCTTTTTTACCATGATTCTTTAGTCTTTCAAAGTTAATTTTTTTTTAACTGTCTTTTTTTTTTTTTTGAATTTTTCTTTTTCCATTTTTCAACCAACATCTTATCAATCCCTTTTGTTTTTAAAGATTTTTTTTTTTTTATTCATTTGAGACACAGAGATAGAGAGAGAGAGAGAGAGAGAGCATGAGCAGGGGGAGAGACAGAGGGAGAGGGAGAAGCAAGCTCCCAGCTGAGCAAGGAGCCCGATGTGAGGCTCGATCCCAGGACCCTGGGATCATGACCTGAGTTGAAGGCAGACGCTTAACCATCTGAGCCACCCAGGCGTCCCTCAATCCTTTTTTTAAAAAAAACATTTTTATTATTCATTTTATTTTTCATTTTAAGAGTCATATTCTATCCCTTCATAGTAGTTACCGATATTTTTGGCATATATATATATATAAGTTGTTCTCTCTTTAAAATTGAGATAGTTTCTTCTAACAGATCAAAATATACCCTAAATCTCTACTGTATGGTTTTTTTCTACTCCCCTGCCTGATCACATTCTCTCCCTTTTTTTTTCTTTTTTTTTTTAAATCCTCTTCTTTCTTTTTTCAAACAACTTATCAATCCCTTTTATAAAATTTTTTATAATTTCCATCTTTACAGTCATATTCCATCCCTTCATGATATCAACCCTTATTTTTGTACATATATAAGTTTTTCCTTCTTTAAAATTTTGGGAGGCACTTTCCTCTAACAGACCAAATACACCCAAAATCTAGTGTGTGGCACTGATCTATATACCAGCCTGATTATATTTGATCACATTCTGTTTTTTTTTTGTTTTGTTCTGTTTTTGTTTGTTTTTATCTTTATCTTTTTCTTTTCCTTTTTTTTTTCTTTTTTCTCTCTTTCCCTTTCTTTTCCCACTGCTTCAGGTCTTTTCTGATTTGTTTAGAGTACATTTTCTGGGAACGTTGTTACCCTGTTAGCATTTTGTTCTCTCATTCATCTATTCTCCTCTGGACAAAATGACAAGACAGAAAAAATCACCTCAACAAAAAGAACAAGAGGTAGTACCGACTGCCAGGGACCTACTCAATACAGACATTAGTACGATGTCAGATCTAGAGTTCAAAATCATCACTTTAAAGATGCTAGCTGGGCTTGAAAAAAGCATGGAAGTTATTAGAGAAACCCTTTCTGGAGAAGTAAAAGAACTAAAATCTAAACAAGTAGAAATCAGAAAGGCTATTAATGAGGTATAATCAAAAATGGGGGCACTAACTGCTAGGATAAATGAGGCAGAAGAGAGAATCAGTGATACAGAAGACCAAATGATGGAAAATAAAGAAGCTGAGAAAAAGAGAGATAAACAACTACTGGATCACGAGGGCAGAATTCGAGAGATAAGTGATACCATAAGACGAAACAACATTAGAAGAATTGGGATCCCAGAAGAACAAGAAAGAGAGAGAGGGGCAGAAGGTATAATGGAGCAAATTATAGCAGAGAACTTCCCTCATTTGGGGAAGGAAACAGGCATCAAAATCCAGGAAGCACAGAGAACCCCTCTCAAAATCAATAAAAATAGGTCAACACCCCGACATCTAATAGTAAAACTTATGAGTCTCAGAGACAAAGAGAAAATCCTGAAAGCAGCTCGGGAGAAGAGATATGTAACCTACAATGGTAGAAACATTAGACTGGCAACAGACCTATCCACAGAGACCTGGCAGGCCAGAAAGGACTGGCAGGATATATTCAGAGCACTAAATTAGAAAAATATGCAGCCAAGAATACTATATCCAGCTAGGCTGTCACTGAAAATAGAAGGAGAGATAAAAAGCTTCCAGGACAAACAAAAACTAAAGGAATTTGCAAACATGAAACCAGCCCTACAAGAAATCTTGAAAGGGGTCCTCTAAGCAAAGAGAGAGCCTAAAAGCAACATAGACCAGAAAGGAACACAGACAATATACAGTAAGAGTCACCTTACAGGCAATACAATGGCACTAAATTCCTATCTTTCAATAGTCACCCTGAATGTAAATGGGCTAAATGCCCCAATCAAAAGACACAGGCTATCAGATTGGATTAAAAAACAAGACCCATCGATATGCTGTCTGCAAGAGACTCATTTTAGACACAAAGACACCCCCAGATTGAAAGTGAGGGGGTGGAAAACCATTTACCATGCTAATGGACACCAAAAGAAAGCTGGGGTGGCAATCCTTATATCAGACAAATTAGATTTTAAACCAAAGACTGTAATAAGAGATGAGGAAGGACACTATATCCTACTTAAAGGGTCTACCCAACAAGAAGATCTAACAATTGTAAATATCTATGCCCCTAACATGGGAGCAGCCAATTATATAAGGCAATTAATAACAAAAGCAAAGAAACACATCGACAACAATACAATAATAGTGGGGGACTTTAACACCCCCCTCACTGAAATGGACAGATCGTCTAAGCAAAAGCTCAACAAGGAAATAAAGACTTTAAATGACACACTGGACCAAATGGACTTCACAGACATATCCAGAACACTCCATCCCAAAGCAACAGCATACACATTCTTCTCTAGTGCCCATGGAACATTCTCCAGAATCGATCACATCCTAGGTCATAAATCAGGTCTCAACTGGTACCAAAAGATTGGGATCATTCCCTGCCTATTTTCAGACCACAATGGTTTGAAACTAGAACTCAATCACAAGAGGAAAATCGGAAAGAACTCAAATACATGGAGGCTAAAGAGCATCCTACTAAAGAATGAATGGGTCAACCAGGAAATTAAAGAAGAATTAAAAAAATTCATGGAAACCAATGAAAATGAAAACACAACTGTTCAAAATCTTTGGGATGCAGCAAAGGCAGTCCTAAGAGGAAAGTATATAGCAATACAAGCCTTTCTCAAGAAACAAGAAAGGTCTCAAGTACACAACCTAACCCTACACCTAAAGGAGCTGGAGAAAGAATAGCAAATAAAGCCTAAACCCAGCAGGAGAAGAGAAATAAGAAAGATCAGAGCAGAAATCAATGAAATAGAAACCAAAAGAACAGTAGAACAGATCAACGAAACTAGGAGCTGGTTCTTTAAAAGAATTAACAAGATTGATAAACCCCTGGCCAGACTTATCAAAAAGAAAAGAGAAATGACCCAAATCTACAAAATCATAAATGAAAGAGGAGAGATCACAACCAACACCAAAGACATACAAACAATTATAAGAACATATTATGAGCAACTCTATGCCAGCAAATTAGATAACCTGGAAGAAATGGATGCATTCCTAGAGATGTATCAACTACCAAAACTGAACCAGGAAGAAATAGAAAACCTGAACAGACTTATAACCACTAAGGAAATTGAAGCGGTCATCAAAAATCTCCCAAAACACAAAAGCCCAGGGCCAGATGGCTTCCCAGGGGAATTCTACCAAACATTTAAAGAAGAATTAATACCTATTCTTCTGAAACTGTTCCAAAAAATAGAAATGAAAGGAAAACTTCCAAACTCATTTTATGAGGCCACCATTACCTTGATCCCAAAACCAGACAAAGACCCCATCAAAAAGGAGAACTACAGACCAATATCCCTGATGAACATGGATGCAAAAATTCTCCCCAAACTACTAGCCAATAGGATCCAACAGTACATTAAAAGGATTATTCACCAAGACCAAGTGGGATTTATCCCTGGGCTGCAAGGTTGGTTCAACATCCACAAATCAATCAACGTGATACAATACATTAACAAAAGAAAGAACAAGAATCATATGATCCTCTCAATAGATGCAGAAAAAGCATTTGACAAAGTACAGCATCCTTTCTTGATCAAAACTCTTCAGAGTATAGGCATGGAGGGTACATACCTCTATATCATAAAAGCCATCTATGAAAAACCTACAGCGAATATCATTCTCAATGGGGAAAAACTGAGAGCTTTCCCCCTAAGGTCAGGAACGCGGCAGGGATGTCCACTATCACCAATGCTATTCAACATAGTATTAGAAGTCCTAGCCACAGCAATCAGACAACAAAAAGAAACAAAAGGCATCCAAATTGGCAAAGAAGAAGTCAAACTCTCACTCTTTGCAGATGATAGGATACTTTATGTGGAAAACCCCAAAGACTCCACCCCAAAACTGCTAGAACTCATACAGGAATTCAGTCAAGTGGCAGGATATAAAATCAATGCACAGAAGTCAGTGGCATTCCTATACACCAACAATAAGACAGAAGAAAGAGAAATTAAGGAGTCGATCCCATTTACAATTGCCTCCAAAACCATAAGACACCGAGCCATAAATCTAACCAAAGAGGCAAAGGATCTGTACTCAGAAAACTATAAAATACTCATGAAAGAAATTGAGGAAGACACAAAGAAATGGAAAAACGTTCCATGCTCAGGGATTGGAAGAAAAATATTGTGAAGATGTCAATGCTACCTAGAGCAATCTACACATTCAATGCAATCCCTATCAAAATACCATCCACTTTTTTCAAAGAAATGGAACAAATAATCCTAAAATTTGTATGGAACCAGAAAAGACCCCGCATAGCCAGAGGAATGTTGAAAAAGAAAAGCAAAGCTGGCGGCATCACAATTCCGGACTTCAAGCTCTATTACAAAGCTGTCATCATCAAGACAGTATGGTACTGGCACAAAAACAGACACATAGATCAATGGAACAGAATAGAGAGCCCAGAAATGGACCCTCAACTCTATGGTCAACTAATCTTTGACAAAG
This sequence comes from Halichoerus grypus, assembly GCF_964656455.1. Lineage (NCBI taxonomy): Eukaryota > Metazoa > Chordata > Mammalia > Carnivora > Phocidae > Halichoerus > Halichoerus grypus. Next base: position 13,379,611 of record NC_135719.1, on the reverse strand, counting down.
CAGGAAAGAATGTCCAATGGCAAAAAGACAGTCTCTTCAACAAATGGTGTTGGGAAAATTGGATAGCCACATGCAGAAGAATGAAACTGGACCATTTCCTTACACCAGACACAAAAATAGACTCCAAATCGTTGAAAGACCTCAATTTGAGACAGGAGTCCATCAAAATCCTAAAGGAGAACACAGGCAGCAACCTCTTCGATCTCAGCCGCAGCAACTTCTTCCTAGAAACATCGCCAAAGGCAAGGGAAGCAAGGGCAAAAATGAACTATTGGGACTTCATCAAGATAAAAAACTTTTGCAAAGCAAAGGAAACAGTCAACAAAACCCAAAGACAACTGACAGAATGGGAGAAGATATTTGCAAATGACATATCAGATAAAGGGCTAGTATCCAAAATCTATAAAGAACTCATCAAACTCAACACCCAAAGAACAAAGAATCCAATCAAGAAATGGGCAGAAGACATGAACAGACATTTTTCCAAAGAAGACATCCAAATGGCCAACAGACATATGAAAAAGAGCTCAATATCGCTCAGCATCAGGGAAATCCAAATCAAAACCTCAATGAGATACCACCTCACACCAGTCAGAATGGCTAAAATTAACAAGTCAGGAAATGACAGATGTTGGTGGGGATGCGGAGAAAGGGGAACCCTCCTATACTGTTGGTGGGAATGCAAGCTGGTGCAGCCACTCTGGAAAACAGTATGGAGGTTCCTCAAAAAGTTGAAAATAGAGCTACCATATGATCCAGCAATTGCACTACTGGGTATTTACCCCAAAGATACAAAAGTAGGGATCCGAAAGGGTACGTGCACCCCGATGTTTATAGCAGCAACGTCCACAATAGCCAAACTGTGGAAAGAGCCAAGATGTCCATTGACAGATGAATGGATAAAGAATAGGTGGTATATATATACAATGGAATATTATGCAGCCATCAAAAGGAATGAGATCTTGCCATTTGCAACAACGTGGATGGAACTGGAGGGTATTATGCTGAGTGAAATAAGTCAAACAGAGAAAGACATGTATCATATGACCTCACTGATATGAGGAATTCTTAATCTCAGGAAACAAACTGAGGGTTGCTGGAGTGGGGGGTGGGGTGGGAGGGATGGGGTGACTGGGTGATAGACACTGGGGAGGGCATGTACTCTGGTAAGCGCTGTGAATTGTGCAAGACTGTTGAATCTCAGATCTGTACCTCTGAAACAAATAATGCAATATATGTTAAGAAAAAAAAAAAAAGAAGAAGATAGCAGGAGGGGAAGAATGAAGGGGGGGGATATCGGAAGGGTAGACGAACCATGAGAGATGATGGACTCTGAAAAACAAACTGAGGGTTCTAGAGGGGAGTGGGTGGGAGGATGGGTTAGCCTGGTGATGGGTATTGAAGAGGGCACGTTCTGCATGGAGCACTGGGTGTTATGCACAAACAATGAATCATGGAACACTACATCTAAAACTAATGATGTAATGTACAGGGATTAACATAACAATAAAAAAATATATTTACTATAATCTTAAAAAAAAAACTAATGATGTACTATATGTTGGCTACTTGAACTTAATAATAAAAAAAAAGAAATGTTATATAGGTACAGACTAAAAAATTAACATGCATTTATATAATAGAAATAAATACTTTTAATTTGTATACTTCTAAATGCATTTATACATGTTACAAATAGAAAAATGTATAAACCACAATGCCTAACTTACATCAATAAACACATGAACATAAAAAAAGAAAATAAGTAAGATTATACCCGATTCCAATATATTTCTAAGGTATTGTTAAAAATGTAACAATTTCAACAACTTGTACTTGAATCTCAGGTCCAGGAGACCTGAAATAATGGTGCAAAATGTGCAAAACACAAAAACACAGAAAAATATTAAGGCAATAATTAAACTGAATAATCAAAAGACAAAAAAGCATGAAAGATCTAAAGAGGGAAAAAGACTCATTCCCCTCCTCCTGGCTAGAACTGTCAGTAGGGAAGGAAAGAAAAATTGTAATAGTCTTTCAGGAGGAGGGGAATGAAGGTGAAGGTAACCATAGTAGTAAGGAGATAAGCTGATGAATATGATGGAGGAGTTTTCACATTCACATGTGTATTGTATATATAATGTGATCGTGGATGAGTGCTATGGATGAAACGATGTCTAGAGGCTAAGAAATTGGCAGCTTCACTGTGTCCAAAGAAGGTTCACTGGGTTGTCACTGACAAGGGAAGATTCACTAAAAGCAGTGGGATAGGCCCCAAATGGTTTTAGTTCACTTCGTTGTCAGCCCAAGTGCACCATTGTTCAAATAAGATTCATACTTGGGTTGCTTTCACTATACAAATAAAACAACCCAAGAATATTTCTATAACAATGGATTTTTTAATTGGCATAGTAAATCCCTCCCTCCCCCTACCTCCAAGCCAAGGCACCCCTCCAATGACTTTGATTAATCCTTTTGTAGAATTATGAACTTGGAGAGCTTTTTAAAAGGAGAAAGGGATTGAACGCCAGGTGGGATTTAGCCAAAGCTGTCACAGCTCTGGTTGTTACCCCTCATAATCCATCTTGCTGAATCCAAAAGCAAACTGTGAACAAACAGCTTAGGCAGTTTGTTTGAAGATACACTCCTGTCTTTCTAGGAGGGATTAAGTCATGGCTACAGTTTGTTTGGAAAATGATTATCCACACGAAAATTATTAAATTCATGTGGCATCTCTTTGAGCCAAAACGTTTTATAACTTTTCATCTCTGGATCGCAGTGATAATAATGCTGTAGTTTTTATACTGAAACACAGACCCTCTCCACAGTCTTTCAGAACATTGTCAATTTTTTTGCATTTGCCACAAGAATACACAAGATGTTGACTTTCAAACTTTTAAATAATAAGGATTCAGGCTCTGCCCTTAAAGAGGAATCACAGCCATACCAGATGCGGAGAGAAGGGGATTATTTTAGCATTTATTCCAAACACTGGGCTCCATAAAAGCCACATTCGTGCCCTGCTGCAACAGGGGAAACAGATTAGATTTAGATTCTAAACTTGCCCAGTTATGAGCTTGGGCAAGAAGGAAAGAATAAAGCCAATCCTGTGATACATTTCAAAAATAAAGTGTTTTCCCTTAGAATGGGAATTTTCATCATGGTAAATGGATCTAAATCTTAGAATACAGTATACTCTTTTTAACTACCTAAGCAATAAGCTCCTGTGTATCACCATATACTCCATTTTTGATACTCAAGGTACTTTTGGTATTCAAGTAATCCTTGAATTGAGATGGGGGCAGGGAGGTTATTCAACAAATACTAAATGGTTGCTATGTATCAGGCACCATGGCAGGTCTTAGATAAACAGGATTAATAAAACAGTGGCCCTCTCTCCCTGAGCTCATAGTCTAGTAAAGGAGACAAACATGTAAACAAGAGACTATTAAGCATTTTGATAAAAACCACAATAGAAGGGTAACCATTGGGCTGAATAAGCAGAACTCCAGAGAATACGGGGGTGGGGGGGCGGGGGTTTCATCTGTTCCCTTCACAGGCTCTTTGTAACCAATCTACAGACTCATTTTTCTCTTGCCCTTTGAATGAAAAGTTGGGTGAAGAGAGGTCCCATAATTTCCCTAAACACACTTCTGTAGTGCCAAGAATAATCTAACTCAGTAATTAAATGTCCAGTTCAGTTTATTATTGATTAGTAAGCACCAACTTCATTTAAAGTTAAAAGTTCCCTCTGCCAAACTGGTAGTACTTTCAGGCTGGGAGAGTAGAGAATGATATGGTCTTCTTTTTCTCTATTTCCCCACCTTCCATTTTCTTACCCATCCCATACCCAGCTGCACATACAAATTTGCCTCTGCTTTCATCAGGGATGGAGTCAGGCAAAGAGAAGAGGAGGAAGCATCTGGAAATGTCTTGACTTGACTAGTACTATTAGAATCTAAACAAAATAGATTCTTTCTCTCAGAAGGTGCTTTTATTTATTCCATTGAGACCAACTGAATACCAGTTACATTCTAGGCACTGTTCCAAACACTGGGGACACTTCATAAGAAAAGCAAAGTCTTTGAGTCTATGGACTTTATAGCCTAGTAGGGGCTATAAGTAGACATGGATATGCTGCAAGTTGACAAGTGCTATGGAAAAAAATTAAACAGGATAAAGGTGATAGGGAGCATGAAGAGGTAGATGCTATTTTACTTAGGTCAGTCAAGAAAGCTCTTTCTGATAAGGTGATATTTGAGCAGAGACATGGAAAAAAAAAAAAAGCTGAAGGATTTAAGCTAAGCAAATGTCAGAGTAAAGAGGATTCCAGCCTGAGACACTAATAATTGCAAAGGCCCTGAGGTAGGCAAATGCTTGGTATAAGAACAGCAAGATGGCCAGTAGCATGGCTAGAGTAGAATGATGGAAGGAAAGAATGTTGGAGATGAGCCCACAGAAATAGAGGGAAGTTAGAGCATATGGAAGGAACTCAGAGGCCACTGGGCTTTTTTCTGAGTCAAAAAGAGAAGCTTTTGAAAGTTTTGAGCAGAGATGTAAAATGATACATGTTTTTTTAAAAATCACCCTGGCTTCACAGTAGAGAATAGACTGTAAAGTAAGCATGGAAGCAGGAAGACAATTGGGAGGCACCTATAAGAATTCAGATCAGAAATGATGATGGCTTGAACCATTATGATAGAGGAGAAGGAAATACAATTGGACAGATTCTGGGTATACTATAACGGATTTAATCATGGACCAATTATGGGGTATAAAAGTGAGAAAGAAATCAAAGCTGACTCTAAACTTTGACCTGAGAAACCTGAAAAAGGATGTTGCTATTCACTGAGATAGGGTAAAAATGTGAGAAGATTAAAAAAAAAAAATGTGAGAAGATAAGGTTTGATTAAAAAGAAACAAACAGGGGGTACCTGAGTGGCTCAGTCATTAAGCATCTGCCTTCGGCTCAGGTCATGATCCCAGGGTCCTGGGATCGAGCCCCACATCAGGCTCGTTGCTCGGCGGGAAGCCTGCTTCTCCCTCTCCCACTCCCCCTGCTTCTGTTCCCTCTCTCACTGTGTCTCTCTCTGTCAAATAAATAAGTAAAATCTTATAAATAAATGAATGAATGAATGAATGAATGAATGAATGAATAAATAGAAACAAACAGGGATGCCTGGGTGGCTCAGTCGGTTAAGCATCTGCCTTCAACTCAGGTCATGATCCCATGATCATCAGGCTCCTTGTTCAGTGGGAAGCCTGCTTCTCCCTCTGTCTGCCGTTCCCCCTGCTTGTGCTCTCTCCCTCTCTCTGACAAATAAATAAAAATCTTGGAGAAAAAAAGAAACAAAAACAAGGGTTTTATTTTGTATATGTTAAATTTAAGCTTTCTCTTTGTTATCTAAAATAAATATAGAAGTAACCTGTTCAATATTCAACACTGGAGTTCAGAGAAGTCCAGCCTGGTCAGCACATACATCATATTTAAAGACATAAACAGGGAAATGCATGGGTGGAGAAGTGATGTCAGGCCAAACACCTGAAAAAGAATAGTTGATAGTATTTAAGATACTTTAAATTATTTGGAAGAAATATGTTATCATTAATAAATCAAATATCACCTTTAACTAAAGATTCCTTAATTTTAAAACATGTAAGTGTGAAAAAGTCTAACATTTTATATCTAATTCCAATGTTAACCATAATTCTTGGAAAGTAAAATAGTAGCTGGCAGCTTAGAAAATTACCAAAGAGATTTTCCAACTAAAGAGAAAAAAATCTGAAATAAATGCTTAAAGTATGAAAAAGTCTAACATTTTATATCTGATTCTAATGTTAACTATAAATCTTGGAAAGTAAAAGGGTAGCTGGCATCTTAGAAAATTATCAAAAAGATTTTCCAACTAAAGAGAAAAAATTTTAAATAAGTGTTTAAAATAAATTCATACAGGGTTGCTCATAGTTGCAACTTGGAATCAGTTGCTTTTATTGCCATTAAAGATGTAAAGCCAGTAAGATTTTTTATAAAGACAGTTTCATATCAAATAATTCATTTCCCTCTACTGAAGTATAACTATGATTACCTCCTGTGATGTCAAATTAAGATTTTGCTTCTCTCGACAGTGATAACACAGTATAAATACCTACAAATATGAAATCTGAGCTTCTACTCCATTTGACATTTTCTAAGAGGATACATGCAGATTAAATTATCAAATAAAACTCAATCATATATGCTTTCATGTTGTATGATTATTGCCCCTAGTACAACCCAAGTCAGAAACAGGAAAAATTAATATTAGTCTACCAAATATCACTCGTGTTCCCTGTTTTAAGAATAGTAGGAGCCTGTTAAATGTCAATTATATCTTAATTAAAAATAATAATAATGGGAGCCAGATTTCTCACTATTGGAGAAGGGGATTACAGATATGAAAAGGGAAAAAACTAAAATTAACCCTGAGGTGTTGGATGTTTGACTGGAATTGGAGGTATTAGTGTAAACTCTTAGTTTTTAATGTATATAAGTATAGAATAAATATAGATGTATATTATATGTCTGTGTGTGTGTGTATACGCTGAGATGGCATGGGGACAATAATACTCCAGTAACAATGAACACACTTAGCACTCTTAGCACCCGTATATTGGCTTCTAAATACCATATTCCAGCAAACAGAACTAGGATATTTTAGAGAAATGGCTGGTTCCAGGACTGGCACAGGGAAAATACCAATGGTCTTGATTTTTGGTGCTACATAAGAAAGTAAGAAAATGTCCAAAGAATGATAGAGATATGTCAAAAGTACCCAGAAGTTAGTTTGAAGGGGCTCCCACTGTCCAAACCTGTGACAATATGAACATCAATATAAATATTGATAATAAGACTCTAATTATCTAAATAAGATAGAAACCATGAGCCCATCTGAATAGAAATGAATAAATGAAGAATGAAAAGTTTGATGAGTAAAAAGATATATACATGGTCTCAAAGTACCTCCCCACAAAATAGTAATTACAAAGAAAAGAAGTATAGAAGTCTGGCACACAACACCTTAATCAAGTGATTAAATTGAACATTATCAGTAGTAGGATTAATACTGATAAATTGATAGGACAAAATAAGAAATCAGCCTCACTTGTGTGCTATTCCTACCAAAGACATATAACCTAAAACTAAATATGAGGGAACATCAGATGAATCCAAACTGAAAGATATACTATAAAATTAATGGTTTGTAATATTTAGCATTTATGACCATCAAGCATCAGCAGAGGAACTCTTCCAGACTAAAAGAGACTACTTTTCATTACAGAACTTTTCAATATTTTTTTTTTACCATGTGCATTTACTTCCTATTCAAAAGTTTATTCATTAAAAATTTTAATCAAACAAACACAATTTGAAAACTGCAAAGAAGGGTGCCTGGGTGGCTCAGTCATTAAGCGTCTGCCTTCGGCTCAGGTCATGCTCCCAGGGTCCTGGGATCAAGCCCCACATTGGGCTCCCTGCTCAGCGGGGAGGTCTGCTTCTCTCTCTCCCTTAGCCCCTCCCCCTGGCTGGTGCTCTCTCTCATACTCTCTCTCTAATAAATAAAATCTTTAAAAAAAAGAAAGAAAGAAAAGAAAACTGCAAGGAGTTTGACCCAGAAATTACATTTCAAAGGTATGTACTCTAGAGAATAACTTGAAAACAAGCACAATGAAGCATATACAAAGATGTTCATAGCAGCATTATTTATAATAATGAAAAATAGGAAACAAATGAGCAGCAATCTAAAAAAAAATAAGCTGCTGAATATCCATTTAGGGAAATACTATGCAGCAGTTAAAAGGAATAAGGTATATCTACATGCACTATTATGGGTAGATTGACAAGATATCTGTTGAATTAAAAAAGAAAACATGCTGCAGAGCAATATGCACAATATGATACCTTTTTATGTGAAATAAACTATACATATTCTAGGTCAGTGTATAGCACAGAATGTATACCAGACTGATGACAGTGATAGAGTTTACCTCCTAAGAAGGGGTGATCAGAGGGGCTATTTAAACTTATGGAGACTGTTTTAATTTTTTAATTTAGAAAATTTAATCATACATTACTTACATTTTAAGAAGTAATTAAAAAAAAAAAAAACCTGACTTAAAGTAGTTGCAGTGTGGGACGCCTGGGTGGCTCAGTTGGTTAAGCGACTGCCTTCAGCTCAGGTCATGATCCTGGCATTCCAGGATCGAGTCCTGCATCGGGCTCCCTCCTCAGCGGGGAGTCTGCTTCTCCCTCTGACCCTCTCCCCTCTCATGCTCTCTCATGCTCTCTCCCTCAAATAAATAATAAAAAAACAAAATCTTAAAAAAATAATAAAAATAAAATAAAAACAAATAAAATAAAGTAGTTGCAGTGTATTTTGGGAATGTAGTGAAAAATGAGAACTCTAGTGTTTCTCTTCTGTCAAGCATACTTTTCCATCCAATTCACCTGATCTTTCAGGAACTGTACTCCCACTTCATGTTATCTCATGAAGCAATCAACCCAGTGCTATTCTGATCATAAAGGTGGGCCCATAACCTAGTCTGGCCCATCAATACCTCTATCCCTATGACCACATTTTGGGTTCAGGAATTAGCAAATATTCCATATGAGTGTTATTTTTTATTAAGCTACTTTGGGTTAGATTTCTATCCCCTTGTAACCAAAATAGTTCTGACAAATATAGGGAGACATATTTAAACAGATATTTTCAATAGAATAAAACAAGTAAAAGAGAAACACTAAAAAAGACAGAGACAATATATGAAGTGGCACATTATAAATAATTCTGACAAATATAGGGAGACATATTTAAACAGATATTTTCAATAGAATAAAACAAGTAAAAGAGAAACACTAAAAAAGAGAGAGACACAAATGAAGTGGCACATTATTTAAGATAGACTGTTATATATTAAAGATATGTATGAACCACAAAGTTACCACTAAAAAAACACAGAGCTAATAAGCCCCAATAATAAATGATATATAAAATATTCAATTCAAATGAGGGATGAAATATGTGAAAGAATTACAAATAACATAAAGAGCAAATGAATAGCAAGAAAATAGACTCAGACCCAACTAAATCAATAATCACATTATACATAAACAGTCTACCTTAGTTTTCTATTGCTGCCGTAACAAATTACCACAAATTTAGTGTCTTGAAACAATACAAATTAATTCCCTTACAGTTCTGAACAACAGAAGTCTGGTACAAGTCTCATCAGGCTAAAACCAAGATCTGCCAAGATGTATTCCTTCCTGGAGACTCTCTGAATCTGCTTCCTTGCTCTTTCAAGTTGTTGGCAGAATTAAGACCCTTCCAATTGTAGAACTGAAGTCTATTTACTTTCTGTCAGCTGAGGGCTGTTATAGCTTCTAGTAACTGCCTGAATGCCTTAGCTCATGGTTGCCTTCCCCCATTTCCAAAGCCAGCAACAGAGGATCAAAGACTCCCTCACATTTTGAATTTCTCCTGCCTCTCCTTCTGTCTTCAAATCTATCTGATTTCTGCTAGGAAAAGTTCTCAGATATTAAGGGCTCACACTGGACCCACATGGCATTCCAAGATCTCCCCATTTTAAGGCAGCTGATAAACAACCTTAATTCCATCTGAAGACTTACACCATATAAAGTAACATATTCATAGGTTCCAGGGATTAGGACATGAACATCTCTTGAGGGCCATTATTCCACCTATCACCTGTCTAAACATTCACTAAAAGAAAGAAACTTGGGGCGCCTGGGTGGGTCAGTCAGTTACGTGTCCAACTCTTAATTTCGACTAGGGTCATGATCTCAGGATTGTGGGATCAAACCCTGCATCAGACTCCGCACTGGGCTGGGAGCCTGCTTAAGATTCTCTCTCTCTCTCTCTCTCCATCTGCCCTTTACCCCATCTCTCTCTTCCTCTCTTAAAAAAAAAAAAATCAAAATTAAGACAAGACAGGAATTGTTAGATTGGATTAAAAAGCAAGACCGAATTACACACTGCCTACAAGAAACACACTACAAATATAAAGAAACAGTCTAAATTAAAAAAAAAAAAAAAACAGAAAAAGATAAACCATCCTAATCAAAACAAAGCTGGACAGAGGAAAGTGATGCAAAATGGTAGACTAGGGGACTCCAGGAAGCTTTGAAAAGTTCTCTGATACACCAGAGAATCTAGAAGCCACAGACATGTACACAGCAGGACATATGTACTGAAAAGACCTGAAAAGACAATACCCTTTCACCTGTAGCTAATCTTTAGGCTCAACAAAAACAGGAAGTGAGTGCTCCAGCACACAGCCAATCTGCAAAGACCTGAAGTCTTTTCTTTCCTTTCTTTTCTTTTTCTTTTCTTCCCAGTCATTTAAGAAAATCTCTAACAAACCACTAGCTGAGCACTAAGCTAAAAAAACAGAGACTTCAAAGACCACAAAACAACAAAGAAGAGTCTTAACATTGATACACCTAATAACAAAGTTTCAAAATACATGAAGAAAAAACAACACTTCATGGAGAAATACATAAATCCACAATTATAGTCAAAGATTTCAATAGCCCTGTCTCAGAAAATGACCAGATAAACAAAAAAAAATCAATATGGACATAGAACATTTGAACACACTGTCAATCAATTTGACATAATTAACATTTATACAATACTCAACAAGAGAAGAATGTACAAGATTTACCAAAACATAACACATTCTGTATTGAAACATAAATCACTCTCACACACACACACACCACCAAATAAATGTAAACTATTCAAATTGGACAAAGTATGTACTTCTACCACAGGGAATTTTTAAAATCAGTATCAGAAAAATCTGTGAAAATCCCCCAAATATTTGGAAATGTAAAAACTTCTAAATAACCCATGGATCAAAGAAGAAATCAAAAGGGAAATTAAAAATATTTTGAACAGAATGAAAACAATAAACAACATACTGAAATTTCCAACATGTAGTTAAATCAGTGTTAAGAGAAAAATTCATAGCACTAGATGCCTATATTAGAAAAGTCTCACACCAGTGACCTTCGTTTCTCCCTTAAGCAACTAAAAAAAACATGAAGAAAAAACAACACTTCAAGGAGAAATACATAAATCCACAATTATAGTCAAAGATTTCAATAGCCCTGTCTCAGAAAGTGACTAAACAGATAAACAAAAAAAATCAATATGGACATAGGACATTTGAACACACTGCCAATCAATTTGACATAATTAACATTTATACAATACTACACACAAGTGAAGAATGTACAAGATTTACCAAGACAGAACACATTCTGTATTGAAACATAAATCACTCACACACACACACACACCACCAAATAAATGAAAACTATTCAAATTGGACAAAGTATGTACTTCTACCACAGGGAATTTTTAAAATCAGTATCAGAAAAATCTGTGAAAATCCCCCAAATATTTGGAAATTTAAAAACTTCTAAATAACCCATGGATCAAAGAAGAAATCAAAAGGGAAATTAAAAATATTTTGAACAGAATGAAAACAATAAACAACATACTGAAATTTCCAACATGTAGTTAAATCAGTGTTGAGAGAAAAATTCATAGCACTAGATGCCTATATTAGAAAAGTCTCACACCAGTGACCTTCGTTTCTCCCTTAAGCAACTAAAAAAAACAAGTGCAAATTAAACACAAAGTAAAATAATAATAAAAACTAGAAATCAATGAAATAGAAAACACATACCAAAAAAAGTAGAGAAAAATCAATGAAACCAAAAACTAGTTCTCTGAAAAGATTAAAAAAAAAATTTAATAAAACTCTAGCCAGACTTATCAGGTAAAATCTAAAGAAGTCACAAATTACCAATATCAAGAATGAGAAGGGGAACATCACTGCAGATCCTAAACACATGTAAACAGTAATAAGGGAATGTTCTCAACAATTTTCTGCCAGTAAGTCTGAAAACTTGGGTGAAATAAAGTTCTTAAGAAACACAAACTATCACAACCCACTAATATGAAACCGATAATTTGAATAGCTCTGCAACTGTAAAGGAATGAATTTTTAACTTAAAAACTCCCAAAAAGAAAATCTCCAGAGTCAGATGGCTGCACTGGAGAACTCAACCAAATGTTTAAAGAAGAATTAACACCAATTCTACAAAATGTCTTCCAAAAAATCTCTTCCAGAATATAGAGGAAGAGGGAACACTTTCCAATTCATTTTATGAAGTATGACCCTGATACCAAAAATGATAGCTATACTATGTTCATAGGTTGGAAGATTCAACACACTAAAGATGTCAATTCTCTCCAAATTGACACACACATTTAACACAATTGCTATCAAAATCCCAGCAGACTTTTTGTAGACAAGATTCTCTATAGTTCATATGGAAAGACAAATGAACTGGAATAGCTAACACAATTTTGTAAAAGAAGAATAAATCAGGAAGAGTCAATCTTAGACATAGCTTATTTTAAGACTTAGCTTATTATAGCTACAATAAGCAAGTCCATGTGGGTAATTAACAGACAGATACATACACCTATGAAACTGAATAGAGAATCCAGAAATAGAACCACACAAAAATGTTCAATGAACTTTTGACAAAATACAAAAGCAATTCAATGGAATAAAGCTAACTTTTCAACAAATACTGCTGGAGCAAGTGGACATCCACACACCAAAAAAAGGAACTTCGCCTAAGTCTCACACCTTATATAAAAATTAACTCAAAATGGATCACAGACTTGACTATAAAACATAAAAGCATAAGACTTTCAGAAAAAAATCAGAGGAAGTCTTCAGGATTTAAATCTCAGCACAGAGTTCTTAAATGTGACACCAAAAAATGACCCATAAAAGGAAAAGTTTATAAACTAATCTTCATCAAACTTTAAAACTATTGCTCTGCAAAAGACTGTTAAGAGGATGAAAAGACAAGCTATAGACTGGGAAAAAATATTTGCAAACCATAAAGGCAACATAAGGCTAGTATCAGCAATATATAAAGAACTCTGGCAACTCAATGGTAAAAAAAAATAAAATAAAATAATCCCATTAGAACAGGGACAAAAGACATGAAGAGACATTTCACCAAAAAGACAGATGGCAAAAAAGCCCCCCAAAAAGGTTTAATATTTGTCATTCAGGAAGTGCAAATTAAAACCACAATAACATATCACTACACACTTATCAGAATGGCTAAAGAAATTTTTTTTAAATAGTGACACCAAATGGTGGCAAGGATAAAGAAAAACTGGATCACTCATGTTGCTGATGAAAATACAAAACAGTACAGCCACAGTTTCCACTTCTTAAAAAACTAAACATGCAACTCAGCAATTATACTGCTGGGCATTTATCACAGAAAAATGAAGGCTTATGTTCACACAAAAACCTGTACACAGATGTTCACAGTATTTTTATTCATAACAGCCCAAACTGGAAATAACCCAGCTGTTGTTCAACCAACGGTTAAAAAAACAAAAACAAAAACAAAAACTACAGTACATCCATGCCATGGAATATTACTCAGCAATAAAAAACAGTGAACTACTGATACACACAACAGCCTAGGTGAATCTCCCAGAGAACTAAGCTGAGTAAAAAAGGCAAATTCCATCAAGTTACACTGTATATGATTCCATATATATAAAATACCACTGAAATGGCAAAATTATAAAAATGGAAAACAGATGATGGAACAGTAGGGGCAGGAGGTAGTGTGTCTATAAAATGGCAACAGGAGGAATACCTGCAGTGATAGAAATGTTCTATATCTTGACTATACCAATGTCAGTATCTTGGTTGTGATATTGTACTGTAGTTTCCTAAGATAGTATGATTGGAGGAAACTGAATAAAGTATACATGAGATCTCTCTATTTCTTACAGTGCATGTGAATCTGCATTTATCTCAAAATAAAAATTTTAATTTTAAAAAACTCAAAATGAATGGGAAGAGTTGGATGTGTTTATCTTGATTATGACAATTTCATTATCAAATCTCATCAAGTTGTACACTTTTAAATACATGCAGCTTGTTGCACATCAATTATGTCTTGAGAAAGCTAGAAGGAAAAAGATACAGCATTTTACTTCCTTTTCCCTTTCTGAATAAGTCAGTCTTAGAGCCAATAGGTGAGCCAAGCAAAATGGGCATTCACACCAAAAGGGGATGGAGGAGGGCTGTTAGAGAAGCGTCAGCAGTGACCCAGAGCTGAGAGTCAGAGCCCAGCACGGTGAAGAGGGGCTTGTATAGAAGGGTTGCCTGGTGCGGTATTGGTGTCTACATAACACAGCTGCCACACACATTGTTATCTAAGCACTAGTGGTAGAAGAGGACATCCATACATGGAGGAGACAGTGGTGGTGATGAGAAATTGCCTCCATACAGGAGAACTGACTGAATAAGTACATATATAAAAAAAATAATGGAGCCAGATTTCTCACTGTTGGAGAAAGAAGTTACAAAACTGGAAAGGGAGAAAACTAGAATGAACCCTGTGGTGGTAGATTATAACTAGAAGTATTGGTGTGAACTCACAACTTTCAACACATGTAGAGACAGAGGAAAATAAATTAATATTTAAATGTGTGTGTGTGTGTGTGTGTGTGTGTGTGCATATATATACACATATTCCCTAACTATTGAGAGGGTCCACAAGCAGCAACATCCTAATAATAATGAACACATCCAGCAAACTGACCCTGGCTTCTAAATACCATTTTCCATTAACGAAATCAGCAACTGAGGGATTATGCAGGGAAAAGTATACAATGAGCTTGAAACGTCTTTTTGTGTCAGAAAGTAAAAAATGATTGAGCTAAATCAAAAGAACACAGAAGTCAGACTGAAGTAATTAGCTAATATGACAATTTTGGCACCAAAATAAATACTGATAGTAGCAGACTGAATCGAATCAAGTAGGAAACCAATTGAATCAAGTAGGAAACCAATAGTCTATATTGATATAAATAGCAAATTAATTAATTGATGTGGAAAGAGACGCTTTATTTTGGAATGGGGTATTTAACTTTAACGAGAATGTTTTAATTCTGACTAGGGAGAATGCGAACATATTATTACTAATATAATTAAAATTAATTACAAAAATATAGCTCATGCCCTGAAGGATCTTATAATCTATTTGGGGGAATGTAGTATACTGTGAGAGTTCTAGGATTTCTCTGCACAGCATATTTTTCTAGCTTCTCCATGTAGTAGCTGACTAGCTACAATGAAGAGGGAAGAATGTAAAATGGCTCTTGTGTTTCTTGCTTGGATTTTCAGGTGCTACCGATACTGGGGCTGTATGGGGAAGGGAAGGTTAGAGATGAAGACAACAGGTTCAGTTTGGAAGATCTTACATTAAGGATGTTTAGCAAGGGGCACCTGGGTGGCTCAGTCATTAAGCGCCAGCCTTCGGCTCAGGTCATGATCCCAGGGTCCTGGGATTGAGCCTCACATCGGGCTCCCCGCTCGGCGGGAAGCCTGCTTCTCCCTCTCCCACTCCCCCTGCTTGTGTTCCCTCTCTCGCTGTGTCTCCCTCTGTCAAATAAATAAATAAAATCCTTAAAAAAAAAAAAAAAAGGATGTTTAGCAAGCAGTTGGTTTCATTGGCTTCATAATCAGAGGAGAGTCTAGTGCTGAATCAGCTAACCACATGAGCGCATGACTCATCTAAGGAGGCTGGAGGAAGAGAAGAGCATTTGGCCTAGGGCAGAATCCTGGGTTAATCAGACACTTAGGAAAAGCTTTATGCTGTTTGGAACAGGACAGTTTATAAACAAGTACAATTATGACCAAACATCACAAGCAAAATATTGAAATTTCAAAAGTTAGAAACTAACCAAATGTCAACAAAAAGTAGAGTTTAATATTCTACCACTTAATAGAATGTTATCATAAAATGTTATGAAAGTTTATAATAACATAAAAACGTTTATGATAGTTTTTCAGTTAAAGTATGTATTATTTAAGCAATGTTAAAAGTAGCCACAGCAAAATCTCTAAGAAGATGCATCAAAAAGTTAATGGTAATTGTTCTGAAGGTGGGAATCTATGAGGTTTATTCTACTTTTCTGTATCTTTCAAATTCACATTTAATACTTTCTAATAGTGGAAACAGTCACAAATAGGATTGTCTTCCACCTCTTACTATGATAAACATGGTAACACTTCCTAACACAGAACCAGGACACACAGTAGGCGTGAATATATCAATACCTGCAATTTAAGGCAATTACCTGAGAGTTTCTGCCTAATTAAAAACACGTAGTCCTTCCTGCCGGAGAGGTTCACGTCCTGCTATCCTGGATCATGCAAGGCGTGACAAATGGTTCTGCCTCTATCCTGTCCATAATGCCTCGATTGGTCTATACCTGAGGTTTCCACGAACCGTTCCTACTGGACTCACCGCTAGGTCCCAGCGATTAAAGCTCTTTTTGGCTCCTTTGAAAACAAGTAGCAAATTGTGGGTATCCTTCCAGTTCTGCGGAGAATCAGGAATGAGGACTCTTACTTCATTGCATGAACTCGCACCCTGACGTCTCACTGTCCTGAGTGCACTGGCAGGCACTTCCAAGGCACTTGGCTCTCCAGGAGCTGGAAGGCCCATGAGGTCACCCCAAGCGCCCCCAAACCCTTCAGTAACATCAACTCTTAACACCACTCAAAACTCTTCACTTCTTCATTCCAGGTCTCAGGGCCACGCCTGTTAGATATTATTATCTCTGCACATAATAGATGAGCTCTGAGACAGGTTTCTCGTACAAGACCAGGCAGCTGGTGCAAGGTGAAGTCTTAACAGCAGTCAATATCGCCGCTATATTTACTACTACGATCAGCTCCACAAGTTCCATCCAGTGACCTGCGCAAAAGGGGCTCGCGTGGCCCAGGCACGGCCCCGCCCCCAAGCCTCAGCACGTTCTCTGAGGCCGTTAGGCGTTGGGAGGCCTCGAGGCCCAGCAGCCGGGATGGAAAAGGCAGACGGTGGGAAGAGTCCTTCTGGCAGGGCAGGAGGGAAGGTCACTGGGATCCAGAAGCCTTCGTCAAAATCTGACTTTGAGGCAAATCAAAACTCTCAGCTTCCAGAAGTGATGGAGACAGGACGCAGAAGCCTGAGGTGAGAGGTTTAACCGTCAGACAGCCCAGCACGGCCACCATCAGCAAGCCAAACACCACAGCCTCTCAGGCCCGGCCACTGGGTGTGGCTCGCCCTGGGCGCAGCCCGCCTCCAGGTGTGCGTGCTTTACCCTGGACGTGGCCCCACCCTAGGTGAAGCTCGCCCGGGACGTGGCCCACCCCCGGGTGCTCGCTCTGGACGTAGTCCCGCCCCCGGGTTTGGCTTTTTCTGGACGCGGCCGCACCCTAGGTGAAGCTCGCCTTGGACGTGGCCCGCCCCCGGGTGTGGCTCGCCTTGGACGTGGCCCCGCCCTGGGTGTGGCTCGCCCTGGACTTAGTCCCGCCCCCGGGTGTGGCTTTCCCCTAGATGTAGTTCCACCCCTGGATGCAGCTCACCCTGGATGTGGTCCCGCCTGGACGTGACCCGCCCCCGGATGTGGCTTCCACAGCACGTAGCCCTACCCCTAGGTGTGGCTTGCCCTGGGAGTGGCTCCGCCCCCAGAACGTGCTGGTCGGAACCTCAGCTTCCAAATCCCTCGGATTGCTCTTCCGTCCAAAGGTTTCTGAACTCTGCTGGACGTGCCAGACTGTATTGAGGTAAATATGGTGTCGGTCTTCTAGAAAAGCAGATCATTAAGCCAAATATTCCAACAGTGCAAAAAGATGTTGTGAATTGGAAAGCAAGGACAGATCCCCAAGGAAAACCTTCCAGTATAATAGAAAGGAAAGAGGAAAGAAGGAATGGGTGTTCACATTTTGGTTTTGTTATTCTTTCGAAATTTTTTTAATGATATAAAGTTCTGGTGACTTCTCATTCGCCTGTCATGGTCCAGCACACATGCTCAACGGGTGAGGAGTGTGGAGAAATTGTAGGAAAGTGAAATCGTTTTGAGCACTTAGGCAAGAGAATTGACTAAGGAACAATCATGAGCTCCACCAAGACAGGGAGCTTTGTTTCCTTCCCCGGTGTGCCCCTAACGCTTAGAAGGATGCCAGTACACAGTAACCAACACAACAAACTAATGGATTGTTTTCAGGCAGTGTGGAAGCTGACCATTATTATAGAACATTTATGGTGGCAGCAACATACTTACTTATGTTGATTTTATCCTCGAGGAATCAGCCCCTTATTAGAAAACGGGTCTAAAAAAGACACAACTGACTTTTGCCACGCATGGCAGATGACAGGCGAATGAAAGGCTGTTCAAAGTAGAGCTATTTAGGTTTGGAATTAAGTGATGAACCATGAAGTTTTCCTTGGAGAGGGAGGGAATGAAGACAAAACATTGTCAGGTGGACAGGGAGATGTGTAAAGTATCTTGTAGTTCCTGAACAGGTTGAAGGATTGGCATATTGAGGGCATAAGCTGAAAGGATAAAATCAAGTGGAATGTCAGACTGTCTTTTCAGATGGCAGAAGTGTTCCTGGTGATAAGTTCTAGGATATGGCCATAACTAAACTGGAATGGAGGTAAAGGGCTCAAGGATGAGAAGGGGTAGACGGTAAGAAGACAGATTATTGGATGATCTACCCACATGGATGCTGGGGACTCTGACTGATGCCTCCTACTTCAAGTTCCTCTCCTGGGCCCCATCCCACCTCTTTCCTATCCCTAAGTCTCCACAGAATCGGCATTTACTGCAACTCCAAGCTTTAGTCGTGGCATAACTCTGGACAAGAAAGCAGAAATAGGGCAGTGAAAAAGAGGGCTGGAGTAGACATCAGTTTTTGTTTTGATACCTACCATCCACTCACCTTCTGGAAACAGTCCCTTTATTGACCTCCAGGGAACTAACCCCATTCTCAGTCTCAGTCTATGTGCAGGTGGAGTTGTCTTTCCCTGACACTCCTATTTTAAGAATGCATCTATAACTCAGGCTTGGCCAAAAGATGATTGTATGCTTTTGACAGCAGTGATTGGTCAGGGATGGGCATGTGACCCAACTGGAGCCAATAAGGCACGATGGGATTTTTGCAGGGACTACTGAGAGACACAACCCATTTTTAGCTACACTTGAAGCTTGAAAGATACACTTAAAGCTACAAAATTGTCAGACAGAAAGTCAGTCCACAATATAGGGCCAAGAAATGGATAGAAAGTGAATCTTGAAGGCATCAACTGAGCTCCAGCATGAACCTTCCTGCCTTAGGCCAGCCTTATTCACAGACTTTTTCAGGTACCTAAGGCAAAAGATTCTCTTTTTTAAGTCGGTGAAATTGTATTTGCTGTCATTTACATCCAAGTAATTCCTCACAGTGTAAAGGGGCTCTCCATCCCTGGCTCCCTCTTCCATGCTAGCCCACAAAATATATATTACCTTCTCTGTCCTTCAGGTTGCCCTTCTATAAGAGGGGATTAAGAAATCTACTGAGATTGGAGTCCAAGATGGTGGAGGAGTAAGAGACCTTAGTTTCGTCTGTTCCCAGGAATTCAGCTAAATCATTCTGAACACATGCGAAATCAAGAGGAGATCTAAGAAAAGAATAGCTGCAACTCTACAAATAGAAAAGTGACCACTTTCTACCAGGTAGGAGGTTCGGAGAAGTGAATCTGAGGCGCTATATGGGAAGATAAACCATGGGGGGCGGGAGCCTCCGTCAGCCGGCTACCGTATAGAGCAGCAGAGCACAAAATCAGAACTTTTAGAAGTCGGCTCTGGTGAGGGACATCCCCACCTGAAAGGTGCTCAGGTGGTGAAGTGGGGTAGAATCTTAGGTGGGACAGTGTGTTCTCAGGATCCCCAGGGTCACAGAAAGAATGGGGGTGCCTGAGTGTGGCAGGATTCCTGGGCATCAGGCCTAGGAAGCCCGCTGTAAATCAGCAAGCCCAGGAGTGGGCTCTCAGCTTGGAGTTGCCATAAACCACAAACCGTGGCCGGGTCAGGTGACCGCTCCCTGAGCAGGGGCCCAGCAAGCATCAGAACCGGCAAGACACCCCCCCCCCCGCCATCCCCAGGAGGAGCTGTGTGGGTGTGCATCACAGGAGCCTGCAGGGTTTGGAGACTCGAAACAGGGTTCCATGCCTGAGATGTAAATGGTCAGTCACAGGCTGGTTCAGCACAGAGAGCAGACAGAGAGCAGGGAGACAAGGGTGATTGACTGCTTTTCCCTGAGGGCACACTGAGGAATGGGGCCCCAAGCTCTTGGCTCCGGGCCAGAGACTGGGAGGCCACCATTTTCATTCTCATCTCTAAAGCTGCGAGGAAAGCCTTCAGGGAACAAAAGGCACATACAGCAATCCAGCAGATTACTTAGCCTGTCCCCCTGTGAGGGCGGTGCAATTCCACCTGGGGCAAAGACACTTGAGAATCAATGCAATAGGACCCTCCCCCAGAAGATCAGCAAGAACATCCAGCCAAGACCAAGTTTACCAGTCTTTGAGAATGGCAAAACTCCAGCACTAGGGGAATACAGCACAAAGAATTCATGGATTTTTCCCACGATTCTTTAGTCTTTCAATTTTGATTTTTTTCTCTTTCCTTTTTCAACCAGTTTCTCTTTTATCAACTCTTTTTTTAAATCTTTTTTTAATTGTCATTTTTACAGTTATAGTCTATCCTTTCACTATATTTAGCTTTGTTTTTATAAATACATAAGTTTTTCTTTCCTTGCCATTTTGGGATACAGTTTCTTCTAACAGACCAAAATAAATGCAGAATCCAGTGTATGGTTCTGTTCCCTTCACCTGTCTGATCATATTCTCTTTTTCTCCTCCTCCTCCTCCTTCTTCTTCTTTAGTTTTTTTGTTTTACTTTGGGTTTTGTTTTGTTTTGTTTTATTAGTCTTTTTTAACTTTCATCTTTACAGATACATTCTATACTTTCAACATATTTAATTTTATTTTTGTACATAGTAAGTTTTTCTTTCTTTACAATGTTAAGGTATAGTTTCTTCTAACAGACCAACCAAAATACCCTCAGGATATGGTGTATTGCTCTGTTCTGTTCACCTGTATGTGGATTCCTTCTTTTCCCCCCACCTCTCTTTTTTTTTTCTTTTAGTTTTCATTTTTACACTTACAATCTATCCTTTCATTATATTCAATTTTATTTTTGTACATATATAAGTTTTTCATTCTTTACAATATTGAGATCTAGTTTTCTAACAAACAGACCAAAATACACACAGGATGCAGTGTATTGCTCTGTTGTGTCCACCTGTCTGATTATATTTGCTTTGGGTTTTTTTTTTGGGGGGGGGTAATTTTTTAATTTTTCTTTTTTCTTTGTTTTGGGTTTCAGGTTTCATCTGATTTGTTTAGTATATAATACTCTGTGGTTGTTGTTGCCATTTTACTATTTTGTACTCTCATTCGTCTATTCTTCGCTGGACAGAATGACAAGATGGAAAAACTCACCTCAAAAAAAGAACAAGACGCAGTACTGACTGCCAGGGACCTAATCAATATGGTCATAAGTAAGATGTTAAGATGTCGGAACAGAGTTCAGAATAATGATTATAAAGATAATAGCTGGGCTTGAGAAAAGCATAGAAGACACTAGAAGATCCCTTTCTGGAAAAATAAAAGAACTAAAATCTAACCAAGTCAAACTCAAAAAGGCTATTAATGAGATGCAATAAAAAATGGGGATGCTAACTGCTAGGATAAATGAGGCAGAAGAGGCAATTAGTGATACAGAAGACAAAATAATAGAGAAGAAAGAAGCTGAGAAAAAGAGATAAACAACTACTGGATCATGAGGAGAGATTTTGAGAGATAAGTGATAACATGAAGTGAAACAAGATTAGAATAATTGGGATCCCAGAAGAAGAGGAAAAAGAGAGAGAGGGGCAAAAGGTATATTGGAGTAAATTATAGCAGAGAACTTCCCTAACCTGGGGAAGGAAACAGGCATCCAAGTCCAGGAGGCACAGAGAACCCCCCTCAAAATCAGTAAAAATAGATCAACACCCCGACATATAATAGTGAAACATGTTAATCATAGAGACAAGGAGAAAATCCGGAAAGCCGCTCAGGACAAGAGATCTGAAACCTACGAGGGTAGAAACGTTAGACTGGCAGCGGATCTATCCACAGAGACCTGGCAGACAAGAAAGGACTGGCATGATATATTCAAAGTGCTAAATGAGAAAAATATACAGCCAAGAATACTTTATACAGCTAGGATGGCATTCAAAATAGACAGATAAAAAGCTTCCAGGACAAACAGAAACTAAAAGAATTTGTGATCACCAAAGCAACCCTACAAGAAATATTAAAAGAGATCCTTTAAGCCAAGAGAGAACCCAAAAGTAACACAGACCAGAAAGAAACGGAGACAATATACAGAAACAGTGACTTTACAGGTCATATGATGGCACTAAATTCGTATCTTTCAATAGTTATTCTGAATGTAAATGGGCTAAAGGCTACAATCAAAAGACACAGGGTTGAACTGACTAAAAAAGCAAGACACATCAATATGCTGTCTGCAAAAGACTCATTTTAGACCCAAAGAGACCTCCAGATTTAAAGTGAGGGCGTGGAGGGACAGCTGGGTGGCTCAGTCAGGTAAGCATCTGCCTTCGGCTCTGGTCATGATCCCAGGGTCCTGGGATCAGGCTCCTTGGCTCAGTGGGGAGCCTGCTTCTCCCTCTGCCTGCAGCTTTCCCTGCTTGTGCTTGCACGCTCTCTCTGTCTGGCAAATAATTAAAACAAATCTTTATTTAAAAATAAAGATAAATAAAGTGAGGGGGTGGAAAAGCATTTATCATGCTAATGGACATCAAAAGAAAGCTGGGGTGGCAATCCTTATATCAGACAAAGTAACTTTTAAACCAAAGACTATAATAAGAGATGAAGAAGGACACTATATCATATTTAAAAGGTCTGTCGAACAAGAATATATAACAATTGTAAATGTTTATGCCCCTAACATGGGAGCAGCCAATTATATGGGCCAATCAATAACAAAATTAAAGAAACACAGTGATAATAATACATTAATAGTAGGGGACTTCAACCATCACTGACTGCAATGGACAGATCATCTAAGCAGAAGATCAACAAGGAAACAAGGGCTTTGAATGACACACTGGACCAGATGAACTTCACAGATATATTCAGAACATTCCATCATAAAGCAACAGAATATACATTCCTCTTGAGTGCACATGGTACATTCTCTAAAATAAATCACATACTGGGCCACAAAATCAGGTCTCAAATGGTACCAAAAGATTGGGGTCATTCCCTACATATTTTTGGACCACAATGCTTTGAAACTGGAATTCAATCCCAAGAGGAAATTTGGAAATAACTCAAATACACGGAGGCTAAAGAGCATCCTACTAAAGAATGAATGGGTCAGCCGTGAAATTAAAGAAGAACTAAAAAAAAATGCATGGAAACAAATGAAAATGAAAACACAACTTTTCAAAACCTTTGGGATGCAGCAAAAGCAGTCCTAAGAGGGAAATCTATAGCAATATAAGCCTTTCTCAAGAAACAAGAAAGGCCTCAAAATCTCAAACTAACCTCCAGCTCCACCTAAAGGAGCTGGAGAAAGAAAAGCAAATAAGGCTAAACCCAGCAGGAGAAGAGAAATAATAAAGATTAGAGCAGAAATCAATGAAATAGAAACCGAAAGAACAGTAGAACAGATCAACCAAACCAGGAGCTGGTTCTTTGAAAGAATAAGATTGATAAACCCCCAGCCAGACATATCAAAAAGAAAAGAGAAAGGACCCAAATAAATAAAACCATGACTGAAAGAGGAGTGATCACAACCAACACCAAAGAAAAACAAACAATTTTAAGAACAAATTATGAGCAAATATATGCCAACAAATTAGGCAGTCTGGAAGAAGTGGATGCATTTGTAGAGACATATAAACTACCAAACTGAAACAGAAAGAAATAGAAAACCTGAGCACATCCCTAACCAGCAAGGAAATTGAGGCAGTAATAAAAGATCTACCAACAAACAAGAGCCCAGGGCCAGAGGCTTCCCAGGGGAACTCTACCAAACAAAGAATTAATACCTATTCTTCTGAAGCTGTTTCAAAAAATAAAAATGCAAGGAAAACTTCAAGCTCTTTCTATGAGGCCAGCATTACCTTTATCCCCAAACCAGGCAAAGAACCCACCAAAAAGGAGAATTACAGACCAAATCCCTGATGAACATGGATGTAAAAATTCTCACCAAAATACTAGACAACAGGATCCAACAGAACATTAAAAGGATTATTTTCACTGTGACCAAGTGGGATTTATTCCTGGGCTGCAAGGGTAGTTCAACATCCACACAGCAATCAGTGTGATGCACTACATAAATAAAAGAAAGGACAAGAAGCATGTGATCCTCTCAGTAAATGCAGAAATAGCATTTGACAACTACAGCTTCCTTTTTTGATTAAAACTCTTCACAGGGTAGGGATAGAGGGAACACACCTCAATATCATAAAAGCATATACGAAAAGCCCACAGTGAATATAATTCTCAATGGAGAAAAACTGAGAGCTTTTCTCCTACGGTCAGGAGCACAGCAGGGATGTCCACTATCACCACTGCTGTTCAACACAGTACTAGAAGTCCTAGCCACAGCAATCAGACAACAAAAAGAAATAAAAGACGTCCGAATGTGCAAAGCAGAAGTCAAACTCTCACACTTTGAAGATGACATGATACTGTATATGGAAAACCCAAAAACTCCACCCCAAAATTGCTAGACCTCATACGGGAATTCAGCACAGTGGCAGGATATAAAATCAATGCACAGAAATCAGTTGCATTTCTATACACTAACAATGAGGCAGAAGAAAGATAAAGTAAGGAATCAATCCCATTTACAATTGCACCCAAAGCCATAAGATACCTAGGAATAAACCTAACCAAAGAGGCAAAGGATCTGTACTCAGAAAACTCATGAGAGAAATTGAGGAAGACACAAAGAAATGGAAAAATATTCCATGCTCAAGGTTTGGAAGAACAAATATTGTTAACATGTCCATGCTACCTAGAGCAATCTATACATTCAAGGCAATCCCTATCAAAACACCATCAACTTTTTTCACAGAGCTGGAACAAATAATCCTAAAATTTGTATGGAACCAGAGAAGACCCCGAATAGCCAATTCCAGATTTCAAGCTCTATTACAAAGCTGTTATACTGTCAAGACAGTATAGTCCTGGCACAAAAACAGACACATAGATCAATGGAACAGAATAGAGAACCCAAAAATGGACCCTCAACTCTATGGTCAACTAATCTTTGATAAAGCAGGAAAGAATATCCAATGGAAAAATGACAGTCTCTTCAAATGGTGTTGGAAAAATTGGACAGCCACATGCAAAAGAATGGAACTGGACCATTTCCTTACACCGTACACAAAAATAGACTCCAAATGGATGAAAGCCGTAAATGTGAGACAGGAATCCATCAAAATCCTAGAGGAGAACACAGCCAGCAACCTCTGTGACCTTGGCCGTGGCAGCTTCTTGCTAGACACGTCTCCAAAGGCTAGGGAAACAAAGGCAAAAATGAACTGAACTATTAGGACTTCATCAAGATAAAAAGCATTTGCACAGCAAAGGAAACAGTTGACAAAACCAAAAGACAACCGACAAAATGAGAGAAGATATTTGCAATTGACAGATAAAGGGCTAGTATCCAAAATCTATAAAGAACTTATCAAACTCAACACCCAAAGAACAAATGATCCAATCAAGAAATGGGCAGAAGACATGAACAGACATTTCTCCAAAGAAGACATACAAATGGCCAATAGACACATGAAAAAATGCTCAACATCGCTCGGCATCAGGGAAATACAAATCAAAACCTCAATGAGATACCACCTCACACCAGTTAGAATGGCTAAAATTAACAAGATGGGGAACAACATATGTTGGTGACGAAGTGGAAAACACTGTTGATGGGAATGCAAGCTGGTACAGCCACTCTGGAAAACAGTATGGACATTCCTAGAAAAGTTGAAAATAGAACTTCCCTTCAACCCAGCAATTGCACTACAGGGTATTACCCCAAAGCTACAAATGTAGTGATCTAAAGGGCACTGGCACCCCAATGTTTATAGCAGCAATGTCCACAATAGCCAAACTATGGAAAGAGCCCAGATGTCCATCCACAGATGAATGGATAAAGAAGATGTGAGATATAGATATATAGACATATAGATATATAGATATATAATATAGAGATATAAAATGAAACATTACTCAGCTATCAAAAAAATGAAATCTTGCCATTTGCAATGACGTGGATCGAACTAGAGGTTATTATGCTAAGTGAAATAGGTCAATCAGAGAAAAACAATTATCATACGATTTCACTCATATGTGGAATTTTAGAAACGAAACAGGATATATGGGAAGAGAGGAAAAAAATAAAACAAGACAAAATCAGAGAGGGAGACAAACCGTAAGGGACTCTTAATCATAGGAAACAAACTGAAGGTGACTGGAGGGGAGAGAGGTGGAAGGATGGGGTAACTAGGTGATGGACATTAAGGAGGCCTTGGGATGTAATGAGCACTGGGTATTGTATAAGACTGATGAATCACTGAACTCTACGTCTGAAACCAATAATACATTATATTTTAATTGAATTTTAAAAAATAAAAAATAAATAAATCTACCTTGAAGGATTGTAAATATTAAATGGGATAATATACATGAAAGCATGCTTTACAAAATTGAAATACAACAAGCAGTACTTAATTTTTCTAAATTAAATTAAAGCTGGATCAGAGCCCCCATGTTGAAGGAAGGTATCCAATATTAGTCATCACTGGCAACGGGGATGGGGGGTGGAGGGGAGAGGCTTTTGCTGTCAGGCAAATATACAATATCAGGCAAATATGTAAGAAAGAGACTCTGCTCTTGAGTCCATCATGGTTGCCACTGGGATGTTCATTGGCCAAGCTCCGCTGGCCCATTAACAGGCCAGTGGTTGTATAGCCACTTTGCCCAGGGTGGCAATGCAGTATTTTGTTGCAGCTCCCAAGGTAATGCGGCTTGATGATCATTCATCTCAGCAAACATCATTTCATCCCTCAGAAAAATAGTGCTGTCTCCTAGAGGACTTCCACACAGAACCCATCCACTCAGGAACTCACCTTACACCCTTAGTATCAAGTCGCTGGAGCCCCTGGTACCTTTAGGCAACTCTCCTTTCAACCCAGCACCTACATCAACCCCTATCTCCTCTCTCCTGAGAACACCTGGTGAAAATTTTCCTCACCCGTAAGAGTCTGGACAGGACTACACAACAGGTGCCTCACAACTTCTCTTTGGGGGCCAGGAAACATGAAAACCATTAATAACCCCTGAGACCAGAAGCTCAGAACTTCCTGTATGACAAAAGGGGAAGTTAACTTTTATTCCTTCTGGAGTCCCCCTCTGGCAGGGAATAGAAGCAGCAATCAATAGCTTGGTAAAATATCCTGCCTCAAATAAAGGCTGCCTTAAGCTGGGAGAGAATCCCTACAGAGGAAAATTACCCACTCTTGTCATTGCCAGCCCAACCTCCTCCCCACAGGGAAGCACTGCTACACTTATATATGAATCAGTTCTTTCCCTGCTTCCCCACTCCCACCAATGAAGGAAGGAGCAGATCTTGAGTCTCCTGGGAGAAATAAGAAGGCAGCCTCTACAAGTCTCTGAACCTGCCACTTGGCCTTCCTAATGAAGACCAAATGTGCCCTTGTGACCCCAGGAAAATAGCCTAGTTTAGGCTCTGATCCAGGACCAATGGAAGTTCTAGGGGAAAAAGCTCAAGAGAAGAGCCCCTTCTCATAGCCTGGGCCCTTTCACTGCAACCACCGATTGGGGCACAGTTCTGTGTTAGTCCCCTTCTGATGGCTGCCTCAAGGACTCTGATCGCCTTAGGCACCACCTGGCACCAGAGAAATTCACAATGCCTGAAGCTGGGAACTGGGGTCCCCATGCCCAATCCACATTAAGGTACCAATCAATTCATGCATTTTGTCCACCCTGACGTTAGGTTTAGAGTTTAAGCTTGAGGTTGTAAAACTTCAGGTAACCCATTCCCATTGCATTATATATCAGAGACAGTTCTTCAGGCACCACACTATATCACGTAAATGGCACTCTCCTAAAATTTCGTAACACTGTGATCCCTTACTGTGGGCACAAAGCACATCTTTTTCTAGAGAAATTGATCTTCATCTCTCCAATCATTTTTCAGCTAATACACTTTCTTAGTTTTTTATGATCGTGATGCTTTCCCATAGGAACAGGAATCTGGAAGAAAGGAAAACAATCCTAGAAGCAGAAAAGAAGTATGAGATCACTCATAGATGGTGTTACCAATCATTTGGACAGATCGCTTCCTAGATGTTCTAAGTGTCCAAATTCTGTCTCATGGCCTCATTCAATATTTCTCTGAAGGGAAGCAATAGACATTAGATATGACTTGTTATGTGACCCCAGCTTATTAACTCAACCCCTTTCAGCCTTCACATCTCCCTTAGTTAAAAGTGCTCAAGCCATAGGTACGTGAAAAATATCTCAAAATGGGAGTTACATGCTGCAAGATCCCTAGTACTGGCTTTTCCATCAACTGGGTGACCAGTTCTCTCTGATGTTCAAGCTATGAGAGTTAAATTTGAAATGAAGGATGTGCTATATTAAATATATTAATTAATAAGAACAGAAATTAAACCTTGCAACCTGAAGGGTTTGCTTCCTCTATAAGCTTGACTAGGTCTACAAAAGCTGAAGGTTACTTCTTTAGACCTATGGTCTGGGAGCTAGGGCAAAGTGGAGAGACTGTGGTAGAGCTGGGATGAGACATATTACACCTACTTTTTCCTCCCCTCTAAGTCTGACTACTGGTAAGTCAGGTGGTCCTGAGGGCTCATTTTACTTTACCGTTCAGGAAGAACCCATATTACCTTTACCTCTCTATACCACCTTTCCTTCCTTCTTTGAATGCTCCAATCTCTTTGATGTTTACTTACCAGCCGCCACTCCATTTAGCCATTAAACAGTTTTGACCTTGATGACTTGCATATGAATGAGGACAAAGATCCACTTGGCACCTTTGGCCACTTTTGCTTCAGCAAACTGAGTAGGGTGTCCAAGAAGAAACCCTTGCATTAGGAAGACTTCTTTTTTTTTTTTTTAATTATTTTTATTGTGCATTAGGAAGACTTCTAAGAAGATTTCAATGATCCCCACTTCCCGATGTTCAACCCTTGTGTAATTACCCCTCCCCTTGAGCATAGGCATGACTTAGTGATTTGCCTCTGACTAATAGAATAAAGGAAAGGTAATGGGATGTCATTTCCGTTATTAGTTTACAAAAGATTGTAACTTCTGTCTTGTTTGCAAACTCTCTCCTTGCTTTGATGATGTAAGCTGCCATGTTGGAGAAGCCCACATGACAAGGAACCAGCCAGCTCTAGCCAAGAACCAGCAAGGTTCTGAGGATCCCAGTCCAACAGGCTTTGAGGAACTGCATCCTGCCAACAACTGTGTGAATGAGTACAGGAGTTGGTCCTTCCCCAGTCAAGCCTTCAGAGGAGAACGTAGCCTCAGCTGACAGCTTAATTGCAGCCTTGAAGCAGAAAATCCAGGTAGGCCTCGCCTGAATTTCTGACCCACAAAAACTGTGAGATAATAAGTATGTATTTTTTAAGCCACTAAATTTTGTAGTATCCATTACACAGCAATAGATAATTAATGTACTCCTAAATTACCGTAACCTTGGTGTAAAATGTTGCATGTTTGGGAAGGCAGGCACCATATAGGAGGACAACGTCCCTGGCAACATCCCTGGAGGTACTGTCTTCATGCTCAAAGACTATCCATATACTCTTATGCTGAAATGGTATCATGGGGTTCTAATAAGCCCTGAGTAGCCTCCAGGAGGTGAGGCCTAGGTGACATAGTAACTCATCCCACCCAACGGATAGTTTGGGAGCAGATGAAAAGAGAGTTTGAACCAAGTTCTAGACTTTAAGGGTTTTTCTCACTTTGTAAAGGCCCGAAGGTTTTCAGAGTAAGCTTTTTGTACTTTTTATGAAAAAAAAAAAATGTAAATATTTTAATATAAGACATCTGAGCAGGGTCAAATAAAGGACCCCAGGATAAAACTGAGAAGGCCACTGTCCAGCTTCTTACAAGGGACTGGTGCACTTACAGAAGCCAAAGAGGAAACCAGTAAGAGCTGAACACAATTCTTCCTTTCCCTAAGCACAAGCCCCAGCCCCAGTCCCAGTGCAGCACACAGAGAACAGCACTCTCTATTAGAAGAAACATTTATTGAGGAGGATTGATATTCTTGGTTGTGCTGAAGGTTGTTCTCATCAGAGGATATATTGTCATGAAAACTGTGAGGCTTTCTTAACAAGGACGGAATGATTTCTTTAGGGAAATTTTTCTCTGTGGAAGTGCTGGAGAAGCATTTTCTGCTTGAGTAGAAGAGTCAAATCGCTAAACACAGTACTTTCACCAGGGTCACCCCTGGTGGCCGAAAGGACCTGGCATACTTGATGCACACAGGTGGGGCTTGGATGAGGCACAGGCTCCCCGGAGGGCAGAGAAGAAGGGGGTTGACTCTGGCTTAATACCTGGTCCTTGAAGGCCACAACTTTTCGGGGATGTCTGACCCTGTGTCTGTTCTGTCTGACACTTCTAAGACGGTTCTGGTCAGCACAGACGACTTCCTGGCTGCAGGACTTGATACCTGCCCGTTTCTTTTGTTGTGGGTCAGAGAGAGCCCAATAGTTGGAGGAATATCTCTTGTCAGGCCCTACCTGGGCCTGTAGTTCCTCCTGCTGCTGGCTTAATGCTGAGGCCTCAGATCCATACCTACATGCCAGCTTCTCTTCTAGGACCTTCCCAGTGGTAGTCATGAGCTTGTGAGCTTCAGGAGGCCCATCACTCACAAAAGTAGTCACACTCTGAACTGGGTCTTGGTGCTGCACTAAGGTTGACATGAACTTGGCTTTTTGCTGGGGACTTTCCTGCTGCCCTGTGATTTTTTTCTTGGAATTGATCCACTGAAAAAAGTGCCTCATCTTTTTTCTGAAGTAACTTTCAGGAGGAAACTGTTCATTCTGTGACAGAGATGGGGAAGCCCTCTCTAATTTTCTGTCCTCAACACGGTAGCTCTCTTTTCTGCCTACAGATGTCCCTACTCCTGAGTCCTCACTTCTACATTTTCTTGCTTTGGAATCCTGAGGTCTCACTTTCCTTTCACTTTTTCTTTGTGGGAAATTCTTAGTCCGGCACTTACAGAAGGCCAGCTTAGAG
Source organism: Halichoerus grypus (assembly GCF_964656455.1). Taxonomy (NCBI): domain Eukaryota; kingdom Metazoa; phylum Chordata; class Mammalia; order Carnivora; family Phocidae; genus Halichoerus; species Halichoerus grypus. The sequence continues at coordinate 13,348,221 of NC_135719.1, read as the reverse complement.
TCCCAGGACTCCTGCTGCTGCCCCGTGCTAATTCTGCTGTCCTCCAATTGGACATGCAGCACCTGGGATGCTTCCATGTCCCCACTGCAGACACTCTGGGATGGAGTCAGTGAAGCCTTGGAAGTCAAGCTATCTGAAGTAAGGGGCATGTCAGTGGGACATCTTTGAGCCTGGTTATGCTCCTCTCTCTCCAATTTAAACTTTAACTTACTGAGAAGCTGTCTTTTCAGCCCTGATAGCTTAGAATCTTGGGAAACCAGTATTTTTGGTGAGGGATGTTCAGTGGTCAGGGCAGTTTCTACCTTACTCATCCTGACATTTATCATTTTGGAACTTCCCAATTCACTGGTTGTCAAGGTGTCACAAGATTGGGATTGAAGAGTACAGAGCTCCTCGGTGTCGAATATATCCGTGGACAGGCTGGACATGGCAAAATGTTCTAAATTCTTCTCCACCATCACTTTGCCCTGTACCATTTCTACTCTGTTGCTGGAATCCACATTCTCATGCCTTGGCTCCTGTCCAGCCGCAGCTTGCCTTGTGGGCACCTCTGGGCCACATGTGTTTTCTGGTACAGTCTCACTGGGTCTGACTTGAGCTCTGATGCTGTGTGTAAGGCCCTGAAAAGTCTGGCTGCCACACTCAGCTATCTGGATACACTCTGCAGGCTTGTGGTCATTGTGAGAGTGTGATGCTTTCAGGACCCCCTGTCCTGCATTCCCCACAGATAACATAGTAGGGAGAGGATGATCCAGGGTGGGGACTGAATTTGCTGTTCTCACCCTGTTTCCCAAAAAAGTTTTAGAGCTTCCATCAAGGAGTTAAAAAAACTCAGCTTTGGAATTCACCCCAGAAATATGCATGGCTGAGGAGGGAAAGTCAACTTGGGGAAGAGGCCATGTTTTGGCTTCTCTCAACATATAGAATTTTATGGATTCAAGAACCCTGAGGGGTAGACCCCACCTCTGACTCATGCGAAATCTTATAATATGTGCCTCTAGCACCTGTCGTGTTTTGGGATCAAGAAAAGAAAGCTCTAGAGTGGTGACTTGGCAGTTAACCCTACCCACCATAGTCTTTTTTTGAATTTGTGTTTTTTGAGGTAGTCTGGGAACTCCTAGAAAAAGGCAATGTATTGTCATCAGCCAGCCACGAATAACATACACCTGTAGGAATCCTACCTGCTGTGATCTGCCAAAACTTCTTGCTCATATGTAATCTAAGAATGCTTTTGATTTGATTCTGGTCTGTCTCCTTCCTTGAGACATTTAATAATTCATTCTCTGAGTGATTCCTTGAATGACACACACAGTTACTTGTTGTCTCCAAGGCAGCCCTCCGACCCTTCACTAGGTAGCATTCTGAGACCCTTTGTGGGCTGTCTTCTGGGCTCTTCTCTAGGATATACCCAAGATTTCTCCTCATATCCTTCCTTAGCTGGAACTTTGTTGGGACCCTCTCATGGAAACTTCCTGGGAGATTCAGTTCAGTCTTTGCTAGATCCTTGCTACTATGGCCCCGAAACTCAGATAATTGTGAGTGAACATGTCTGCCTCTTCGGTGAGAGATTTCTATTAATTTACACTGAGGCTCCATCAATATTAGGGACTCTAGGTTTCTACAGTCATGGAGGCACCAGCGTGGGATTACCTTCCTTGGACTAGGTAACTCCAATGTCTTCCGGGGGTTCACAGGTGATATGAAAATGGCCAGGAAGGATGGAGACTGGTACATGGGCATGGGATGACTGGCTAACCAATGGAAGATTGGGAGCTCGAGGACAAATGGTTTCTTGAGACTTCTGGAACACAGGGACTAAACCCCACAAGCTTTCCTGTTGCTTCTGCAACACGTGCCATTCCAGGTGTTGATTTTTGGTCAAGATATGAGAGTCTGACTCATTCTTGGATCTATGGAAAGACATTCCACAGTCCCTAATCTGGGATGAAGAAGATGGTATGATTGGGAGGTGGGATTGAAAGTGGGCCTGGGTGTTCACCTGAGTGAAAGGTAGGGGCTGGGATTGGGACAGGGTTTGAGACAAGGGTTGGGGATGTACACTGGGGAGAGGAAGGTGATGGGAATGAGGAAGTGGTGGAAATGCTTGATCCTGCATTTTGACTACAGAGGTATTATGAATTCCATTGAATAAGACAAAGTGAGACTCTACTGGGGAAGTACTATTAGAAAACAGGAGAGTGGCTACTAAGGACTCACTGTGCAAAGACGGAAGACCCCAGAATAACTGGCTATATTTCTGATGCAAGTTTTCCCCCAAAGACTTGACATTGAGGAGCTGCTGATAAATACGCAGCTGCTCTGGTTTGCCTTCAATATTCCAGCCAGTTTTGGGGGCTGTGGTGACCTGTACATCAAATGGCTGCAACAAATTCCCTTCAGATGTCCATTGGTATTCTGACCACATTTGTTTGGAAAATGGCCCCTCCTCTTTTACTTTCTTCTCTAAAATCTGGAAAGCCATTCTCTTTTTCATTTGACTCTCCAAGGGCGCCTGGAAGTTAAGGCCAGGGAAAGAAATTCCACTGGCCTCCTTGTGCTTAGTAGCAGAGTCTCTCCAGAGATAGGTTTCTGGTAGATGGAGGTAGACTTGCTCTTGTTGAGAATCAGAATGTGCTAGTGTGGGGAGGCACATGTTCTTGGCATGGACCTGCCAGCAGGAGAATTCTGAAATTGACGGGCTTGAACAGTCACTACCTCTGATTCTTGGGACATAAGTGGACAATCCACCAGGGCTATCTGGAGATGACTTCTCAGGATCAGGCTTCATTGAGATGGAAATCGATTTAGATTGAGTCACAGTTAAAGTGCAGTCTGGCTGTGGTGAAACAGACCAGGTTGGTGGTGCATTAATACAAGCAAATGAATCAGTGGGATTCCTTATCTGGGACAGATTTGGTAAGAGGTTGAAATCTTGTGAAATGGTGGGGTCAAGAGTGGAGATGGTAATCAGAGGGAAAGTGGCCTCTCGTTGGACAACAGGATCCCCTTTCTGAGTGTCTTGTAGTAGGAGAGCAGGAAAGGCAAGGGGTTGGGGTATGGAATGGCTCACTGGGATTTCAGAATCCAAGGCTTTTGCCTCTAGGAGCAGAGAGTGACCAGGAGGTGAGGGTAAGAAAAAGTCAGCTAAAAGGGTCATTGGGTTAGGTGAGAAGATGGTGGGGGGTGCTGGGGAAGGCTCAGGCAAAGGCACTGGTATTAGGTCTCCTGGACAGACTGCTGAGAAGTCAGGGGATGAAGTGAGTGATGAGTCAGTCACAGGATCTGTGGAAGCCCAGGGGGTCACAGAGGGAGTAGCATCTTCCAGGGACTCTGGGAACAGCAGTCGATTGACCTCAGCAGTTGTGCTGTTACACACCTCACAGAAGCGGTCTGGACGTAACAGTTGACGAAAGTGGATGGTATCATGATGCCAGTCTAGGGAGCTGCAGGAGACAGGAGGTACAAAGCTGCAGCCAGGACCAGAACAAACATATGTGACCCTGGCAGATCTGTCAAAGGTAGTCCCCCCACATACCACATCCCCAAGACTTTCACATTCTAACTCTGATGATTTTTCCATCCCATGTCAATTCCAAGCTTGCCTAAGGCTCTAGAAATTCATAGACTCTGCTTAAAAGGGGGGTTCAGGAAAGAAGGTAATGTTTAGTCACCTTTGCAGAAGAGAAAGCACCTTTCTTGCCTCCTCTACTTCACTCTGGCAAGTTCTCCAACCTGGAGAATGATGAAAATAGAAGCAAGAGATCTTATAAGAAGCTGAGAAGAGTGTCCTTTAAGTGATACCCTTGGTAGATTGGACTTGGAGAGCTCCAAAAATTAGGATTTAAGGTCACATGATCAATGATAATAATAACAAGACATATTGTTTTATCATTCACAATGGGTTTTTGTATGTATTATCTATCCCATGTGATACTGAAAACCACCCTATGAGGAACATAGGTTAAACTACCCCAAAGAGGAAGTTGAGTATCCATGATGTCACAAGTCTTTCACAAAGTCAGGAGACAGAAGTTATGACTCTTGACATCTCACACGGCCACCTATTGGGCAACACTCATTGCCCAATCCCAACACTGCTTCATGGTCAGGGATGGTCAGAGCAGGAAATTTGAGAAGGGTTTGGTACTCTGACTATGTTTCCATTAGCCTCTCCTCTGAGGCCTCTGTCTTCTAAGAGGGACTGTATCTAGCAGCTGACCTCCTCAGAGATCATGGACCTGAGCCATCATGGAAAGGACAGGAAGGGTCACCCTTGGAGAGCTCAGGTGGAATATGCAGAATCTTACCTTTCAGAGTCCCACCTTTCCTCCTCCTCTTGGCTCTGCCCTGACGCTAGAACAAAAATAGAAGAATGAAGGGATGAGACTCATCTCTCACTCTTCTCTCAGAAATGGAGACATTCTTTATCCAAGAATAGTAGGACTTTAATTAATAGAACTTTGTGTTCCTTGCTTTTATCAATTTTTAAGGTGATAAAATGTTATCAATATTTACTTCTTTTTTTTAAGATTTTATTCATTTATTTGAGAGAGAGAGTGCGAGCGAGAGACCAGAGGGAGAGGGAGAAGCAGACTCCCCACTGAGAAGGGAGCCTGATATGGGGCTCGATCCCAGGACCCTGAGACATGACCTGAGCTGAAGGCAGCTGTTTAACCAACTGAGCCACCGAGATGCCCCACCAATATTTACTTCTTTGAAAAATTCAAAGGAGGATTTTGTCTGAGAGGTCCACACTTGATATTCTCAGTCAGAAGTCCTTTGTTCAATGAGGACATAAAAACTGAAGCCTGACAGTCACACCTGTACTCCCTCAGGTAGGATCCTGTATCCTAGGACATACCTCAGACCCCAGTCTCTTCTCAGAGGCTCAGCACTGTTCTTCTGATCACCCCAACACGAAGGAAGGCTTGATCAAGTGATGCTTGACATGGGACTGTGACTCATGATCAAGTGCTGGAAAACTTTGTTCTCTTACTACTCTCCAAAAAGCCGAATCCAGGACTACAGAATCCCTGTGTTTGGGATTTTACCCAAGACACACCACCATACCCATATAGACTGTGAGTTTCAAGTAGAAACCTTAGTCTTTCCTTAACCCACCCCTGCCAGATCTCTTTTCCTAGAGGAGTGAATGTCTATTCTTTTTGTAGACTTCCCATTTGAGGTGGTTCTCTGACCCTACCAAACTCATTTAGAAATGTGGGAAGAGGAACAGGAAAATAAAAAATCATTCTCTGAAGGGCAACTTCTGTTTCCAGATCTAACATTTAAAAAGCCTGGGAGTCATCACTTCAGTCTGTGAAAGAAGCAAAAAGCTGAACAGACTAAAAAATGACTTTTCTTGGAACCATAGTGGCAAACCACTACCCCAAATCTTCAGAGAGTGTCAATGTAGAAAATCATAGTTTAGATTAGTTTACCTGGAACAGAAGCCACTGGAGGCTCTGCACTGCTCTCCTCGTAGGAACACTTAAAGAGACACTTTGACAAATTGCTGGAGGATGCATATGCGCTAGCATGAGAGTGAGAAACTCTTGGGGTCACAATCTAATGGGGGACCCCCACTTATTTATGGGTTTTCTTACCAGGACCTCACCTGGTTCTCACAGTAAAGAGGTACAAAAAAAAAAAAAAATGCTCATGTTTCTGGCAGGGTAGTGTAGGGTTGGAGAGAAAGGCAACCATTTGAAAATATTCCCAGAGTGTTCTCCATAACAGAAGCCTACTCAGCAGGTGAAAAGCCTACCAGAGCCTTATGCCACATGGGAGAAGGTAAATAACCCAGCTACAGCAGCTCCCTTTAGCCTTCCTGTCTCATCTATAGAGTGGAACAAAACAAAGCAAAATACCTTCAAAACACTTGTGAACATCACAGTCCAGGGACATAAGCCCATTAAAAGACAGATGTTTAATCATATCCCCTCCCGTGACACCTTACCAAAGTATTGACTGGGCTCCGGTGTAGTGACAGGATCATAGCTAAGAAGAACTGCAAGGTATAGGTTCTATTTAGGGAGATTTAGGGAAACCTAAAGACACTAGGGGAGACAAAAACAAGGACACTAGAGGAAACTGAAGCCTCTGACATGTGTAGCTACAGTAAATATTAAACACAGCCCAACACCTAAGCAGATTAACATAAGACATCATATTAAAGGTCTGTTTACTTCAGTTCCTATTACCCAATACATCATGTTTGGCTTTCAAAGAAAAATTGCAAGGCATGCTAAAAGGCAAGAAAAAGCAATCTGAAGAGACAAACCAAGCATCAGGTGTACATTCAGATATGACAGATTTCAGAATTCCCATACATGGTATCAAAAATAACCATGATTATTATGTTAAGGGCTCTAATGGAAAAGGTAGACAACATACGAAAATAGATGAGGAATATAAGCAGAGAGAGGGAAATTCTAAGAAAAAATCAAAAGAAAATGTTAGAAACCAAAAGCACTATGAGAAATGAAGAATGCCTTTGATTGACTCATCTGTAGGTTGCATATGGTCTAGGAAAGAATAAGTGAGTTAGCATAAAAGTCAGTAGAAACTTTCCAAACTGAAATAGAAAGAGAAAAAGAATTTTTTTAATGCTAAAATCTAGAATAGCCAAGAACTGTGTTCCAAAATGTGTAACATATAGGTAATTGGGATACCAGAAGGAGAAGAAAGAACAAAAAATATATTTTAAGTAATAATGGCCAAGGATGTTCCAAAATTAATGACACATTAACCATACATTGTGGAAGTTCATACATGGACGTATCATATTCAAACTGTAGGAAAACAAAAGGAAAATTTTTGAAAGAATCCAGAGGAAAATAAAAACCCTACCTCTAGAGGAAAAAAACATAAGAATTATGACCTATTATCATAAACCATGCAAGTAAGAGATTGGAGTGAAATATTTAGTGTTGAAAGAAAAATACCACCAATCCAAAATTTTATATCTAGTGAAATTATCCTGCAAAAGTGAAAGAGAAATAAAAACTCAGACAGATAAAAACAGGGAACTCATCAGCAACAGACCTGCCTTGCAAAAGATATTAAAAGAAGTTCTTTGGGGAGAAGGAAAATAACTCAGATCTACGTAAAGGAAAGAAAGAGAAGGAATGAATGAAGACAAAATAAAACTTTCATTCATCTTACTCTCAATTGACCTAATAATAATAATGATAATGTGTTGGGTGATTTTAGTGCATGGATAAGTGAAATGAATGGCATCAATGTTAGAAGGGACTGGAGGAATTGGACACTCCTGCGCTATCTATGAATTGGTATAGCGTTATATGAAAGTGGACTTAGATTAGTTGTAAATGTATATTGCAAACTCTAGGACAACCACTAAAATATTTTTAAACAGGGAACAATTAGTATGCTAACAAAAATGAGAAAATGGAATTATATATAATGCTTGTTTAAAACCAGAAAAAGGAAAAGAGGGGAAGGATAGGTATAATGAATAGTAAACAGTACGGACCAGTAGAGATATTAATCCAAGTATATTTAAAAACCACTAAATGGAAGTGGTCTAAATTCACCAATTAAAAGAGAAGACTGTCAGAGTAGATAAAAACAAGACCCAATTTTATGTTGTCTATAAAATACCCACTTTAAATATAAAGATACAGATAGATTAAAAGCAAAGGGACAGAGAAAAATGTACCATTCTAACACTAACCAAAAGAACAGAGGAGTAACTGTATTATTTTGGACAAAGCAGACTTCACAAGGAAAATTATCAGGGGTAAAGAGGAGCATTACATAACAACAAAGAGGTCAATTCTCCAAGAAGACACAACACGCCTTAACATGTACACGTGTAACAACATAGTGTCAAAGTATGTGAGGCAAAAACTGGTAGAATTGCAAGAAAAAATGGATGAATCCACTGTTATTGTTGGAGATTTCAACAGCCCTCTATCAGAAATGGGCAGATTCAGCAGGCAGAAAACCAGTAAAGATGTAGTTGACCCAAACGACGCCATCAATCAACTTGATCTAATTGACATTTATAGAATACCTCATCGAACCACAGAATACACATTCTTCTCAAGCTCACATGGAACATTCACTAAGATGGACCACATTCGGTGCCACAAAACACACCTTAACAAATATAAAATAGAAATCACACAAAGTATGTTTTCAGACCATAGTAGAATTAAACTAGAAATCAACTACAGGAAGATAGCTGGAAATCCCAAAATGTTTAGATTAGATTAAATAACACACTATTAATACACAGGTCAAGGAAAAAGACTCAAGAGAAAAAAAAATATTTTAAACCAAATGCAAATTAAAATACAACTTAAGGGGCGTCTAGGTGGCTCAGTCAGTTAAGCACTTGGCTCTTAGTCTCAGCTCAGGTCTTGATCTCAGGGTCATGAGTTCAAATCCTGTGTTGGGCTCCACACTGAGCGTAGAGCTTACTTAAGAAAAGAAAAGAAAAGAAAACAGAAAAGAAAAGGAAATACAACGTAAAATTTATAAGATTCAGTAAAAGCATCATTTGGAAGTTGTTAGCTTTGAATTCATGTATTTGAAAAGAAGAATTTAATATCTCTGAGGGACTTTACTTACCTGATTGACATCGCTCTGTTTCCAAAATATTGGTGAACAAGGTTTCCTCTTTAGGTAGCACAGCACCAGAAGAAGGAGCCCCACCCCACAGAGGAAGGCAAGGATGGGAAGACCTAGCAAGTTTAATTGGAGTTCAGCCATGGTGCAGCAAGGCTTCTCAGACAAAGATGATTCACATCATTGGAAATGCACTGCTGCCTCAGGCAGCTGGGTGTTGAGAATACATGTTCTAGACTAGAGTTCCAGGCCCACATCACAGAGCTTTAGTACAGACACCAAAGGTTCTTGAGGGTGGGGGAGGGGAAAACACAGGCGAGAGAAACTCACATGCCCCTTCCCCCACCATCCAGCGCAGCAGATGTGTCCATCCTTCCATGGCCCGTTAGATGCCTCCAACCTACCTTCCTCCTCCACCTATTCACCGTATCATATATTTACCTTAGTGAAATTTTCTCGTTCCACCTGTTACCCTGATATTACCTGAGACCCTTTTTACTACGTGGTGATCTCACTTTGGACCTCACATCATCTCTGAAAGTTGGCTATACCCAGGGATTTACATCGCCAAGATCTACTCTGCCTTCAGGTACAGCTCTCCCTCATGCATTTTTACCTGTGTGAAACCAGAAATAGACTCAGCGGCAGCCCCACCCCCCATATCTCCTCAAAAGTGTTCAAGTTCACTAAAGAGCAGGAGAAAGCAGAATAGTCTGTACCAAGGAACAGAAAGGATGACAAAGAGGGAGACAAGGGCATGACACACCCATGGACCTGTGGCACACCATTTAAAAATTTTAGTAATTCTTTTATTTCCCCAAATTCCTCTTAGGCTATTCACGCCCTACAGGTTCTCTTCCACACAGTGTCTCACCCTGCTGCTCCCTTCCTTCTCTCTGTCAAATCCCCCTTCTTCCCCCAACATTTTTGAAGATTCCTTTATTTTACAGAGCAAATGTGCTGGATCACAGCCCACAGGACCAAACTCATCTTGATTTAGGAAGTGGGCTCCTCTAGCATAATGTCTAATGAGCACAATTGTAATTATATTTAGCAATACCTTTTGGCGTTTTTTGAATGACACCTATGCTTACCTTTTCCATGAAAAGTATTTTTCCCATATACCTTCAAACTTTTCACCAAAATACCTATTGTCATCTCTACCGGTTTTAAAAATAATGTCATTTTTGTTGATGGTTTATGTGTATTTATTTCATCTCCCCATGCTACCTAGTCATTTAATTGTTGGAACCCTTACAGCTTCATTATTTAGATGATAAACTGTTGAAATTAAGCCCTGTATCATTTCCTTACTTGACTTGCCTATATTCCCTCTCTGATGAATCAGTCTTGGCCCTAGACACCCAATCCTTTCCCTCCCATATGAGGAGGGTTTACCAGTAATGACAGCTCCTTTCTTTATCTCTCTTCTCCTGCATCCACAGCTTCACCATTGTCTCTACCCAAAAGGAAGGTACACTTCAAACCCATCCCACTTCACATACCCTCCCTAGACTGCAGGAGGTATGTCTGTTAAGAAAAATCCCTCCACATAGCTTTACATCTCTGGAATTGTTTTCAAATAGGAAGTGTGATCTTGACTGTCCCTAAGGCCCCTAGGACTCAAAATTATAAAAACATCCTTTAAAGTCCGAGCAAGATAAGCTCCACCCAAAAAAATTTCCAGGGGAGAAGGGGTTATAAATATGGCACAGCAAATTTATTTTTCAAATATATCATATGGATCTGTCATATTTTATTTACCCATTTCTGAGTTGATGGATGTTTGCATTGTTTCTGTCTTTTGACCTTATGAATAAGATAGCTGTGAACATTTGTCTACAAGTTTTTGTGTAGACCTATGTTTTCATTTCTCTTGAGTATATACCTAAAGGTGGAACTGCTGGGTCATATGATAACTCTGTGTTTACCATTTTGAGCAGCTGCCAGCATGTTTTCCAAGACTGCACCATTTTTCATTCCCACCAACATTGTGTGGGGGTTCTAATTTCTCCACATTCCCACCAACACTTGTATTCTCTTTTTGATTTTAGCCATCCTTGTGGGTGTGAAGCGCTAGCAAATACTGGTTAAGATTTGCATTTCCCTGATGGCTAATGATATTGAGCATTTTTTTCATCTAATCTTTTACTTTTAATGGCATTTTGGGAAAGAGGGGAGTGTTTGATCTACTGTATTTAACTTGAAACACAATAGTTCATTTGAAAAGTGACAGGACAAATTTTTCTTCTAAATATTTGAAAACAGAGCAGTGTCAAGTCTTCATTAACATAAAGTGTTCTCCTAGGTTTTTGCAAGTTAGTTACTGTGTGATTAAGGGACAGTGAAATTGTGCCCTGAATTTGCTCTGTAAGATTACTTCTTGTGTGGAGTTGAGGAATTCACTCAAATGGCTCCTCGGGGTTGACTATAAGGCAGAGCAGAACTGATTGCCAAAGCCTCTAAAGCTCAGTGCTTTTCGTCACCAATGCTGCATACATCTGTTGTGAATAAGTATGTTCCGCAGGTGATAAATATCAAAGAAATGTGAGAGCTTTGACATGGGCACCTAGCATATGTCTCAGAGAGGGATGGCAAGATGTTTAAATGGGCTTTTGCACTTTAATCATAGTGTAAAAGATGGGATGGATGTAACACACCTGCCAAATGATAATAGTGCAAGTTGGGTGAGGGATATGTGGGAAGTTATATTGTTCGATCTGCTCTTGTACATGTTCAAATATTTCTGTAGTAAAAAGCGTTAAAAAAAAAAAAGATGTTGGGTGCCTCAGAAGGACAGGAAGAGGGGCAGAAGGAGACGTGGAAAGGGTAGATCAGTCCATCGAGACTAGAATTTAGCTATCTCTCAATGAAGATACTTCAAAAAGTATGTTTCCTTTGAGATTGGGAAGGAAACCTCTTTCCATGTAACAGGAAGAGGAAAAAGAGGAATAGGAAAATACTTTTTGGAAGGTTTTTGTTTTGTTTTGTTTTGTTTTTTGTTTTGTGAAAAGCTCCCACGTCACGGCTATGAACTGTGGTCCAACACATCTGCTGGGCAAGTGAAGATGGCCTAAGTTTGAGGAAAGTGAAGGAAGTTTAAAATAGATCTGAGGGGCACCTGGGCGGCTCAGTCAGTTAAGCGGCTGCCTTCAGCTCAGGTCATGATCCCAGGGTCCTGGGATCGAGCCCCATGTGGGGCTCCCTACTCAGCGGGGAGTCTTCTTCTCCCTCTCCCACTGCCACTTCCCCTGCTAGTGCTTGTGCTGTCTCTCAAATAAAATTTTACATAAAATAGAATAGATCTGAGTAACAGGAGAGAATGTACTAAGGAAATAGTGACCTAACTCCATTTATTTTGTTCATGTTAGTAAGCCTGGGATAAGTATTTGTGGAATCAGTGAATGATTTCCAGGTAGTACTGGGGCTGAATTTCTTGTGGCCTCAGTACTCTCAATTGTGAGTAGACTCAATTGTGAGGCGTGAGATTTAATCCAACAGTAATCAGTTACTTACAGAAAGGCATTTCTAGAAAAGGCAGAGAGACAACATTTTGCCAGACAGGAAGGATTGAAGGGGATTAGATGGGGCCCACTTGTACTGGAGCCTGTTTTTGTTTTTTTTTTAATGGAATAGTTGATGCAATATCATTAGTTTCAGGTATACAACTCGATACTATGCTGTGCTCACCACAACTACAGCTACCATCTGTCACCAGATAACACTATTACAATACCATGGACTCTACTTCTTATGCTGTACTGGAGCTTTTTACATGTTGGTTACCTGATAAGCCATCAGTTCTACCGGAGAGTGAGGAAAGGAAGACAAGGCCTTGGTAGATAGGCGAGAAGTGGAAAATGAATGACGTGGAGTTGAAAAATAAACAGGGGACATATAAACTAGAAGGATGGGGGGATGAGGCAAAAGGACAGAATGTCAGACTATACTATTCCTGATGTCAAAAATATTCCCAGTAATAAGCTCTACAGAGGAGTGGTAACTGCACTGGATTGGCCATAAAGGACCCTAAAATGAGATGATGTAGGAACTGGCAGGCTGTGTTATTGGCTGGTTTATCCACATAGATGTTAGAGCCTCCAGTACCTCCTCACTTCTTCAGGTTCCCTGCCGTTGGCCCCATCCCACCTGTTGTCCCTCTCAGGGCCTCCACAGCATCAAAATCTGCATTCTTTCTGTGACCCTAACGTTCAGATACTGTATGGTCAATGATAACCCTGGACGAGAAGGTACAAGTGTGGTAGTGAAAGAGGTCGTAGACATCTGTTTTTTTGTTTTAGCACTGAACAGTCATGAGTCTGCCCAGAAGACTACCTCAGGTGCTCTCTAGGACACTCACCCCATTTTTGAGTCCCAGTCTCAAGTGGAGTTGCCTTCCCTCCAAAACCCTATTGTAAGTGTGCGTACGTGTGCAGTCGTGGCTGAAAAAAAGCATTCCATGGAGTTCCATGATAAGCCCCCAAATATCTGTACCCTGGTACGCAGTCGAGAACTCACCACTGGTTCATAAGTTGCACATCTTCTGGAGAAGATCTACCATGGCTCCACTAAGGCCATGCATATGAGAGGTGGCACCTCCATCCTATCCATACTGAAAGCAATATCTTACATATTGCCATCAAGCATGGATGGAAGGAAGGCACCAAGATCGCCAAAGGGGATGCCATGCCCGACAGCCTGCAGATATTGTTTGAGTACTCAAGGAACAGCCCCATGCCTTTTTGGTATAAGGCATCAGTAGGCTGTGCCGTGCTCCAATCGGCCTCAAAGTGGTGGTGCCTGGATCAGACTGAGGAAGGAGGGGAGCAGGACAGGGTCAAGATAAGGGGATGAGTAGACATAAGCCTTTGTTCCACCAGCAAGGTCACTTTCAACTTTTCATTTCTTCAAAGGTGTCTTACCCTGGAAGGTGGTAGCTGCCTGGTCAACGTTCCTGCCACTAACAGCTAAGTGATGCTTTTGTTCTGCATTTGTTCTGCACAAAACGTCATCAGTCGGGCAGCCTGAAGAAATGCCCAGGGAAGGGGAGCGCTTCCAGTGGGAAACCTCACTGTCAAGTTTAACGTGACTCACATGACAGATTCTTAAGCAGCATCTATGCTGTTCTTCGACCCTACCCCAACCAGCCCAAGATCAACTGGGACAACACCCTCCCCCAAACACTCCCATTCAGAGTTCACCCACCTGTGGGATCCTCTGATCACTGACTTCTACATAATGATTAAGCTACTGTGTAGTAACAGTGAAGTAAAAACAGTGGCTTAATCATTATTTTCTGAAAACTATACCTGTGTTTGATCCTAGAACACTTGCTCTAAAGGGTATAAGACATTCAATGAGGGCAAAGGTGTGAGCTACTATACATTTTCAGTAAGGCTAAGCTAAAGGGCAGGAGACAGAGCCCATCTCCTCAAACTTCATCAGGAAATGGGCTTTGGGGGCCTTGGGGGGCACATGATATCTATTTCTCAAGAGCTCTGGGAGACTGGTCACCTTTTAGAAGCCAAAGGAAGCAATCAGTAACAGCTGAACTGAGTTACCTGAAACCCATGCCCCCAGTACAGTACACAGAACACACATTGCTATTATTAGAGAAATATTTATTGGAGAGAATCAATATGCTTCACAAGGGATTATTTTGGGGTGGGAAATATCCCCCCCTGGAAATTCTGGAGAAGGGTTTGCTGTCTAAATAGTAGAGGCAGATCTCTGAACACAGTGCCTTCAGCAGTGGTGAGAGTGGCCGGAGGCCCCTGGCCAGCTTGATGCCTGCAAGTGGCGTGTGGGTGGGGTGCAGGCTCCCTGTGGGGCGTGGATAGGGGATACTTGTTATGCAGTCGCTGCTCCTTAAATGCCACAGCTTTCTGGGGCTGTCTGTCCTTGTCTCTGATCTGTCTAATACTTCCAGTATGGCCTTGGCCAGCAAAGACAGCTTGTTGGTGGCAGGACTTGGTATTTTTCACCTTACAGGAGGGAGCCCTGTAGTTGAAAGGATACCCCTGGACAGGCTGTGCCTGGGCCTGCACTTGTGCTTCCTGCTGAGTTTTCCCATACTTGGTTGGGAAGGGAATGGGCTGTTGAGGGCAGGTGCTATCTATTGCATGCCAACGCCCCAGTTTCTCCTCTAGGAACTTCCCAACGTCTGTCCTGATTTTCTGAGCTTTGGTTGTCCCAGTAAAGGCAGTTCTACCTTTAAGTAGGCCTCTGCTTTCCACAGATGATAGAGGGCTGCCCTTCCCCTGGGAGTCTTCTTGCCTCTTGCATTTTATCCCTGGATTAAGCCATTGCAAAAAATGCTTCTTTTTTTTTCTGAAAAGGCTTTCAGAAGGAGGCTGACCCTTCTGGGAAAGGCTTTCAGGAGGCAGCTGACCCTTCTGTGACAGGGTCTGGGAAGGCTTGCTTCCCAGCTTTTCCTTCAATAGCACGTCCTGAGTAGGGAACCTCGTCTTCAATGCCACATCCTCAGTAGGGAAACTGTTCCTTTTAAGTTGGGATGTCCCCAGTCCTGCATCCCCTCCCCCAAGCTCTTGTGCCTTGGAGCCCAGAGGGCTCATGGTCACCGCAGCTGGTGGGAGATTCTTTTTCTGGCACTTCCTTAAGACATGCTTAGGGACCCAAGGCTCCTGCTGTTGTTCCATACTAATTCCTGTGTCCTCTGGATGGACATGCAGCACCTGAGAAGCTCCCATGTCCCCACTGGAGACACCCTGGGCATGAGTCAGTGAGGCCTTGGAAGTCAAACTATCTGAGGCGGGGGGCAGGCCAGTGCGTTGGGCTTGGGCCCGGCTACGCTCTCTGTTTTCCAGTTTAAACTTTAACTCATACAACAGTTGTTCTTTAAGGTTTGAGGATTTAGGATCTTGGGGAATTGATGGGTTTGGTGGGGGGCTTTTAATGGGGATGGTAGTTTTGACTTTATTATCATTCACCTTTATGATTTGGGAGCTTACTGGCTTGCTGGCTGTCAAGATATTAGATTGTGATTGATGAGCATCAAGTTGCTTGGCCCTGAATATCTCCCTGGACACTGTGGGCACGACGACAGGTTCTAGATTCTTCTTTTTGCCCTGTTGCGTTCCTCCTCTACCTCTAGAATTTGCACTCTTATCCTTTGGCTCATGTCTGGCCCCAGCTTGCCTTGCAGGCAGCTTTGGGGGCCATCTGTTGCCTCTGGTGTCATGTTTGACAGGTGTAAGAGTCTGTGTGCCATCCTTAATCTTCTGAACATCGTCTACAAACTCATGTTTGATATCAGAGGGTGATTGCCTCGGAATTCTCTGTTCTTCCTTGCCCACAATTGAGGCGGCAGGGAGAGGATGATCCAGGATGGGGGCTGAATTTGCTGTTCCCACTTTGTCTCCATGGAGAGATTTAGAGCTGCCTCTAAGGGAGTTGAAGCCCCCAGGTTTGGAATTTACCTCAGAAATCAGGTTGGTTGAGGAGGAAAAGCTAGAATGGGATGTGTCTTTTATCAGTTTAAAGAGCTCTATGGATTCAAGGACCCTGGGGGGAAGGCCCCACATCATCCTCATACGAAACCTTTTAATATGGGCTTCCAGCATCTGTTGTGCACTAGATTTAATAAAGGGAAGCTCCTGGAAGGTATTCAGGGAGTAGTCCTGAACCTCTGATGGTGGCAAACTTCTCTGTTTTATTTCAGTGTGGGAGTTCTCAGAAAGAAGCGATGTCTGCTTCATACTATGCCATGAATTATGCATAGTCCCGGGGAGCTGACCCTCATTGATTTCCTCAAACTTTTTGCTCAAATGTATTTTCAAGACATTTTCAAGTTGTCTCTGACCTAAAGTCTCCACAGACACTGTTGAGTTTTTCTCTGATGGGCTCCTAAGTTCTTTTTCAAAATCATACCCCATATCATTACCTGAAGAGCTCTCTGGGTCACTCAGCAGATAATCTTTTGGGCCATTCTCTGGGTTGTGTCCCTGATCCTTCTCCAGGTCACCGTTGTCCTTCTCCAGGTCATCGTCCTCCAGCTGAATCATTTCTGAGTCCCCCTCAGAGCTTTCAGATTCGCTCAATTTACTCTCACTCTTAGAGATCCTTGTGCGTCCACGATAGTGCTGCAAGTTAGGTGTCTCTGAAAAAGTACTTGGACTCATCAGTGATAGAGACTTATAGATCCTGCGGGACAGGCCCCACCGGTGTTGGATGAGCCTCTTTCGAAGGTGACGCTCTAGTTTTGTTCGAAGCTCATCAGGGAGAGGAAACTGCCCAGGAAGGATAGAGATTGCAACACGGGCCTGGGAGGCCCGGTGATTAAGAGAAGGGTTAGGAGCTGAAGGACAGAAGTCCTCCTGGGATCTTTGGACAACAGCGGGTAAACCCCACACAGTTTCCTGTTCCTTCTGCAACACGTTCCATTCCAGATGTTGCATTTCAGTTGACAGGAGAGACTCTGATTCCTTCTCAGGTCTGTGAAAACGCACTCCACAGACCTTAATCTGGGTTAGAGGACCAGATGGCAGGATTGGGAGTGGGGACTGAAAGTGGGTCTGGGGCTGGGCCTGAGGGATAGGTAGGGGCTGGGGTTGGGGCTGGTTCTCAGGCAAGCACAGAGGAAGAGGATGGGGAACTACTGGGGATTCCTGCTCTGTGGAGGCATTCGAGATTCTGTTAAAAATAAAGATGGAGGAACAATTATCCAAGACACAGGCAGCAGAGAACAAGGACTCACTATGCAGAGTTGGGAGACCCCAGAAGAGCTGGATAGGGGTTTGCTGTAAATGGCCCTCCTTTAAGGTGGTTGTAGGATATGGGGGCTGCCGATGCACATGCAGCTCCTTTGATTGGTCTTTGCTGCTCCACAAAGGAAGGGAGACTGCCAAGTCATGTTTATCAGCAATTGTTTGTTTTGGAACAGAACCCTTTTTCATTTCCTTCCACATCCAGAAGTCACTCCTCTTTTGGACTTGTTTCTCAAGGAGTGCCAGGACCTCAGGGCTGAGAAGTGAGAGGTTAGCAGGCTCCACAAGCTTGGCTGCAGGGTCTCCCCTGGAAGAAGCCTCTGAAGAATGGAGGGCCAGCAACTCTTGATGGACATTATATGGAGTCAAGGTTGAAGGGAAGAAGTCTTTGGCATGAGTTTGCCATGAAGGGAAGTCTAAAATTGACAATCTGGAGGCATTAATGCCTGTGATTGTCGGGACATAAGTAGGCAACCCGCCAGAGCTATCTGGAGATGAGATCTCTGGAACAGGCTTCATTGAGATGGAAATCGATTTAGATTGAGTCATAGTTAAACTGCAGTCTGGTGGTGGTGAAACAGACAGGGTTGGTGGTGCATTATGACAAGCAAAGATGGGATTCACCATCTGGGACAACTCCGGTAAGGGGTTGACATCTTGGGAAAGGGTAGAGTCCAGAGAGAAGATGGTATTTAGAGACAAAGTGGCCTCTGGATGGACAACAGGATCCACTGTCTGAGCATCATTTGGTGGGATTGGAGGAAAGGCAAGGGACTGGGGTGGGAAATTGTCCTTTGGGAATTCGGAATCCAAGGGAGGAAAAGACTCTGGTGGCAAAGAATCACCCGGTGGTGAGGGTGGAAAAAAGTCAGCCAAGGGGGTCACTGGGTTAGGTGAGAAGATGGAGGCAGGTGGTGGGGAAGGCTCAGGCAGAGAAGCTGATATTAGGTCTCCTGGAGGGACTGCTGAGGAGTCAGGGGAGAGAGTGAACGATGAGGAAGTCACAGGGGCTGTGGAAGCCAAGGGAGTAGCATCTTCCAGGGCCTGCGGGAACAGCAGCCGATTGATCTCAGCAGTTGTGCTATTACACACCTCACAGGAGGGGTCTGGACATAGCAGTTGACGAAAGTAGGTGGTATCATGATGCCGGCCTAGGGGGCTGCAGGAGACAGGAGGTACAAAGCTGCAGCCAGGACCAGAACAAGGGGAGGAGGACATGCTGGCCTGGCAAGAGGGAGGGGCCACCTGAAGCCTGCTGACCCCTCCCAATGCCCCACCTTTATGACTTCACAATGTACTCAGGAGCCTTCACCCCAATACCTGTTCCTATGGCTATCCCCTCCCATGGCTATAGCAGGCTGCACTGAATCCTACAATTGCATAAAACGTACTCTAAGAGGGATCAGGATAAAAGGGGAAAGACTGGTCACCTTCTTAAAACAGAGATCAGCTTCCGGGCTTCCTCCACTTCTCTCTGGGAGCATCTGTAGTCTGGGAAACCGGGAGAATGGGATATATGTAGTGAAAGTAGAAACATAGGTATTAATACAGGAGTCCCCTTCTGGGACACCCATGGGATATTAAGACTCTGAAAGCCCCTGGTTAGTATTCTTGCTTCATGGATAAAGTACTTTCATGTAAATTATCTCATGGGATACTCAGACCACCTCTGTGAAGCACAGAGATCAGTGGTTACCTCAGGGAAGGGTCCTGAGTATCCATGATGTCACAAGTCTTTCACAAATTCAGGAGACAGAAGTTCTGACTCTTGACATCTCACACAGCCACCTTCTGGGCGACACCCACTGCCCAGATCCATCACTGCTTCATGCTCAGGAAGAGTCAGAGCAGTGAATCTAAGGGTCTCAGGTTCTGACTGCTCTGAGGCCTCTGTTTTCTAAGAGGGATTGTGTCTAGCAGCTGACCTCCTCAGAGATCATGGGCCTGAGCCCTCATGGAAGGGACAGGAAGGGTCACCCTTGGAGAGCTCAGGTAGAATAGGCAGAACCTTACCTTTCAGAGTCCCACCTTTCCTCCTCCTCTTGGCTCTGCCCTGACGCTAGAACAAAAATAAAAGAATGAGGGGTTGGGACTCATCCCTCACTCTTAGAATGGAGACATTCTTTATCCAAGAATAGTACGACTTTATTTCAATTAATAGAACTTTGTGTTCCTTGCTTTTATCGATTTTTAAAGGTGATAAAATGTTTTCAATATTTCTTCAAAAAATTTAAAGGAGGATTTTATCTGGGAGGTCCACACTTGAGAGTCTCAGTCAGAAGTCCTTTGTTCAATGAGGACATAGAAAATGAAGTCTGGGCGCGCCTGGGTAGCACAGTCAGTTAGGCGTCGGCCTTCGGCTCAGGTCATGATCTCAAGGGTCCTGGGATCGAGTCCCATGTCAGGCTCCCTGCTCAGCGAGTCTGCTTGTCCCTCTCCCACTGCCTCTCCCCCTGCCTATGCTCTCTCTTGGGACGCCTGGGTGGCTCAGTCGGTTAAGCATCTGCCTTCGGCTCAGGTCATGCTCCCAGGGTCCTGGGATCGAACCCCACATTGGGCTCCCTGCTCAGCGGGGAGTCTGCTTCTCCCTCTCCCTCAGCCCCTCCCCCTGGCTTGTGCTCTCTCTCACACTCTCTAATAAATAAAATCTTAAAGGAAAAAAAAGAAAGAAAGAATATGAACTCCAACAGTCACATCTGTGCTCCCTCAGGTAGGACCCTGTATCCTAGGACATAGTTCAGACCCCAGTCTCTTCCCAGAGGCTCAGCACCATTCTCCTGATCAGCC
The DNA here is from genome assembly GCF_964656455.1 of Halichoerus grypus. Taxonomy (NCBI): domain Eukaryota; kingdom Metazoa; phylum Chordata; class Mammalia; order Carnivora; family Phocidae; genus Halichoerus; species Halichoerus grypus. Next base: position 13,328,110 of record NC_135719.1, on the reverse strand, counting down.
CAACATGAAGGCTTGATCGAGTGATGCCTGACATGGGAATGTGACCTACGATCAAATGCTGGGAAATGTTCTCGTACAGATTCCATACTCTCTAAATAAGGACTACAGAATCCCTGTGTTTGGGATTTTACCCAAGACCTGCCACCACATCCAGACAGCCTGTGAGTTTGAAGTAGAAACCTTAGTCCTTCCTTAACCCTTAGCCCTTCCAGACCTCTTGTCCTAGAGAAGCAAATGTCTCTTCTCTTAGACTTCCCATTTTAGGTGTTTCTCTGACCCTACCAAACTCATTTTAAATTTTGGGATTAGGAGCTCAGTCAAGTTAAGCATCTGCCGTCAGCTCAGGTCATGATTCCAGGGTCCTGGGGATCAAGCCCCACATCAGGCTCTGTGCTCCACAGGGAGCCTTCTTCTCCCTCTCCCTCTGCTCCTTCTTCCCATCTTGGGCTCTGTCTTATTTATCAAATATATAAATAAAATCTTTAAAGTAAATAAGATTTGGGATTAGAAATGGAAACCATAATAATCTGTGTTGAGGGCTCCTTACCTTTTGGGTGGGTTTGGTTTTCCAAGTTGGAAATGGAAGCATCAGGTAGCACAGGAACAGAAGAAGCAATCCCAACCCACACAGGAAGGTGAAGTTGGGGTCCGTCTCCAACCATGTTGAGCTGAAGCTCAGACATGGTTCAGTATAGGTATTCAGAACTGAGAGAACATTCCAGTTTTTGAACTCCATTGTCTGAATCGCAAGCTGCCTGTAGGCAACTGAGCTCTTAAGTGTGCAGACGCTGAATATATATCCTCCCCAAACTTACATCACAGAACACTTAGGGTCACAAAGGGTTTTGGGGCGTGGGGGGGAATTGAAGAGGGTGTGTCCACAACCCGTCCCCCACCCACTAGCCCAGAAGACCCCTCCACCCCTCCTAGGTCCTTCAGGTCTCTCTGCCCTACCCTGCCATCCTATTTCCTATACCTATATTCCTATATGCTACCTTAATGAAATTTTCTGCTTGTTCCATCTATAGCGCGTATATTACCTGGGTCCCCCTTTACTGTCTGGAGACCTTGACTTGGGTCTTACCAGTTCCACTGCCTTGAAAGTTTGCAAAACTACCTGGAATTTTTGCTTGTACCCTGACATTTACACTCAGGATCACATATGTCCTCAAATCCATCTTTCCTATAGAATGTGTTTGCCTGGGGCACCTGGGTGGCTCAGTCGGTTAAGTGTCTGCCTTCGGCTCAGGTCATGATCCCAGGGTCCAGGGATGGAGCCCCACATCGGGCTCCCTGCTCAGCGGGGAGCCTGCTTCTCCCTCTCCCTCTGCCTGCAGCCCCCCTGCTTGTGCTCTCTCTGTCAAATAAATAAAATCTTTTTAAAAAATGTTTTTGCCTCACATGAGCCCAGATATAGACCTTAAAGTTCTTTCACACTTATTTAGTTTTGTCCATGTTGCGTAGCACATTTCACTTTTTGTTTTATTCAGCCTTTAGTATCTTCAGTCAGAGAGGCTGACTCAATCAAAATCAATAATGCATTATTCAATATTCCCAAAACTAAAATCAGTAAAAAATAAATGTAAATAATTAAACCTTCAAATGGTCTTCGAGGTAAGTCTGTAGCACTTACTTTCCTGAAGTTAATGAAGCTAAACTGCATAAAAAGTTTGGGGGCATGCTACACACACACACACACACACACACACACACACACACACACACCCTTTGACAAAACAATCCAGTGTTTTTTGAATTGAAGAATAAAGTGTTTTCTCCTTTTATTTCACTCTTCCATAAAATTTTGACCCCAGTTCTTACTCTACCTAAAATACAGACTATCTGTGTTCTGTACATCAGTTCCCTACGAGGTGTACAAACCTCTTCTCAGGGAGTTGCGGCACTGTAACAGAAGTACCATAGACTGGGTGGTTTAAACAACACATATTTTTTTCATAGTTCTGGAGGATAAGAAGTCCAAGATCAAGGCACAGAGGAGATTCAGTGTCTGTTGAGCCCTACTTCTTGGCTCACAGGCAGGTCCCTACAACCTCATGTGGCAGAAAAAGTGGGTGAGAGGTTTCTGGGTTCTCTTTTCTAAGGGTGCTAATCTCATTTATGAGAGCCCCACCCTCATGACCTAATCACCTCCCAAAGTCCCCATCTCCTCATACCATCACACTGGGATTAGGATTTCAACATATGAATTTGGGGAGGAGCACAAACAGTTCATAAACTCCCCAAAGGCCGGGATAGGTTACAGTGCGCTAAGCCAATGATCCCCTCAGGCCTCTGGTGGCCGAGGGTAGTCTTGAAGAGCCTCATCTGATTGCCCTTGTGGGCCTTGTATATCTTTCCCTGAGAGTGCCTTGCCATGAAAAAGGGTTGAGAAGCCCCACCCTATATAATCATCCCCACATATGTTTCAACCTGTGACATTTTTCCAGGCTCCTTTTGTCAGGTTTAAATAATCCCAATATTTCCCTCCACTCTTCCTACGTCTTCTTTTCTAAACTCTTTATCTTCATGACAGCTCTCCTCTGAATGGCCTCCTAACTCCTCATGTCTTTCTTAAACTGCGATGCCCTTTATTTGACACCCCTGGCCTAGCACTGTTAACTCATCGTCTGTGAAAGGGTAGGACAGCCTTCACCCTGGCCCAGCAGAGTCTCCTTTCAATTATGCAGGAACAGGTAACCTGCCCGGAAGATCAAATCTGCCAAGAGCACCACTTCCTCCTCATCCTGACATGCAGTCCCAGCCACATTTTCCTTTAATATTTTCTTTTGGAAGCCAAGAGACACAAACATCTGTAAGTCCTGGTCTCTGTCCTTAAGGGCCTCATGGTGCTGTTCTAGGGAAAAGCCCTCTGCAGGCCGAGAGTTACACGTGTACACAGGACAGGTGTCCTGCTGCATTTGTGAATTGCCAGGTGATCTCTGGAACACAGGAGCAAAGTGACAGGTACTATGGGTCGCAAATGCTCAAACACATCATGCCCCTTAGAAAAGGCAACTCTGCATGTCCAACCTCTCCAATTTTCTGATACAAATTAATGATTCTTTGAGAAGATAGTCAAAGAACGTCTTTTCTCTTTTAAAAGGGCACATGTTGACTAGATATCCTTAGGCACATTTATGTGCCTTGAATTAAAAGTTTTTTCAGAACCTGGTAGAAGTTCCTTCAAAATTTAAAGGAACAAGATATTAAAGGTATATATATATAATCTCACTAAAAATAACCTCCACTGGTTCACAGCACTTATCTTCTCTACACTAAAATCAAGTGTAAATGATTTGCTAATTTTTAAAGAAGTTTACTGGGAGCAACCTCACAATCACCCCATGATGTGAGCAGGACAGGTATTATAGTGTCCCTATTATGAAAGAACAAAACTGAAGCTCGGAGAGGGTAAGTGACTTCTCTAGATCACTCAGTTGTAAGTAGAAGAGCACTGACAATGAAATCCCCAATGTTCTCAACACCTCTATTTTAAACAATAAGTGATTTCTTAAAAAGTCACCCTAGTCCTAAAATTAAAGCAGCTGTGTGGCTAAAAATACCCACTTTGTCCATTAAATGGTGGCAAGTTTGTGAAGAAAAGTTAAGTTCTTTTTGTTATTCTGTCACCCCTTTAGGTACCTTTTCCTTTTCACGCTTGGCACCAATGTCTTTACAGGTTTTCTCTACTGCCCTCTGAAAACCTGCTTTCAAGAGCCATATTACGTATGACTCTCAGTAAGGTGTAAGTGAATAACAAAAGTTTAAAATGCCATCCTTCTCAGTAATACATCTCACACAATCTACATACATCTAACCCCTAAGCCTTATAATAAAGCTTTCACATGAGCAACTCAGGCAGCCATCCGGAGGAGGCAGAGATGGCTTTTGGTGGAGTGAGATCTTTTCACAACCCCAGCTGACCTGTGTCACCACCTAAGTCTGGTCCTGGATTTTATACTGCACTTGGTCGTACTGTCTCCAAGGAGGAGTATTTTCCAAAAGCTCTAGTAGAATAATACTCTTCTATTTGAAGAGACTCCATATAGGTAAGTCTAGATACGCCATTGGTTTAAGATTCTCCTATGTCCTCCATTTTCTAGGGACATTCCTCAATGCTCTCTCATTCCCATCCTCATCACTGTCCCTGGGATAAGCCACATGGGGACAGCTATTTTCAGGATAACAAAAGACCTGAAGAACAGATTCTGGGGCAAAAATCCTTTTAAACTATATTGAAAACAGTAGCGAGCTGTAAGATGTCTCTCATTCATTCACACACCAAACTTACTGAGCTCTACTGTGTAGTATTTCTAGTAGAAATAACAAAACAAGGTATTGCCTCAGCCCCTGAGCAGGTCATAGTTTAGTGAGACCTGCAAACAACTATAATAAAGTGATATGAACTGTAAAGGAAGTAGGAACAAGAACACAATGAAAACACAGATTAAGGAGGAATTAATTCTTCTGCCAGGAAGCAGAAGAGAGAAGGGTCAGGGAAAAATTTATAGCTGGTGCCAACTGAGATGAGCTTTGTGAGGTATTCAGGACTCCTTCCTCTTCCTCTCCCTCTTCTCCTTCCTTCTCCTCCTCCTCTTCTTCTTTCTGTAGACTTTATTTTTTAGAGTAGTTTTAGATTCACAGCAAAACTAGGCAGAAAGTACAGAGTTCCCATATGTCCCTCTGCCTCCCTACCACACACACAACCTCTCCCACTCTCAATATCCAGAACCAGCATGGGGCATTTATTACAGTCTGTGGACCTACAATGACACACATCATTCTCACTCATAGTCATAGTTTACATTAGAGTTCACTCTTGGCGTTTTAATTCTATGGGTTTGAACAAACATATAATGACATGTATCCTCCATTATAGTATCATACAGTGTAGTTTCACTACCCTGAAAATCCTCCATGCTCTGCCTGTTTATCCCATCCTGCCCCATCATCCCTGGCAACCACTGATCCTTTTACTGTCTTCAGAGTTTTTTTCCAGAATGTCATCTAGTTGGAATCCTACAGTGTGTGGCCTTTTTCAGAGTTGCTTCTTTCACTTCATGATATGCATTTAAGGCTCATCCATGTCTTCTCATGACTTAATGGCTCATTCCTTTTTAGCGCTGGATAATATCCATTGTCTGGATGTACCACAGTTGATTTATCCATTCACCTATTGAAGGACATCTTGGCTGCTTCCCAGTTTTGGCAACTATGAATAACGCTCCTATACGTTTTCTTTTTTTTAGACCACTTTATTGAGACTTAATTCACATACCATAGAATTCACCCATTAAAAGTGTACAATTCAGTGGCTTTTAGTGTATTCACAGTGTTGTGCATTCATCACCACAATCAACTTTAGGACATTTTCATTATTCTAAAAAGAAACTCTTCCCCATAGGCTTCATTCACCCTTCAGTCCTCTCATTCCTCCTGCCCCCACCCTAGGTTACCACTAATCTACTTTGTCTACTGACTTGTCAATTCTGGATGTTTCATATGAGTGGAATCATACAATATATGGCCTTTTGTATCTGCCTTCCTTCACTTAGCATACTGTTTCAGGGTTCGTCCATGTTGTAACATGTATCGATACTTCCTTGTTTTTATGGCAACTCATATTCCCTTATATAGATACACCATGTTGTATTTATACATTGATCAGTTGAATATTTGGGTTGTTTCTACTCTTTGGCTTTTATGAATAAATCTGCTATTTCTGTACATGCTTTGGTGTGGATGTATGTTTTCATCTCTTGCTTATTCATTTTTATAGTAACTAAAGTCATACTTTGTCTAAGCATGTTGCTTTCTGAGATTTGCTTAGTAAAACCGTATTAGATTCCCTACGAAATGAGATCTCTGGGGTCTCAATGCAACTTTTATCAAATGTCTGGGTGCATCAATTTGCCCTCCTGCCAACACTTGCAAAATTAGCCCTTGAATCAGCAGGAATGATGGTGATGCGTAATGTTTCAGAATAATGAACACCTTATGTTCTCAAGGTTCTATTCTTAGAAAGTCAGAAAAGGGTGTGGGAAGAGTAAGTGCGATCCAGCCAGAGGGAACACGAGCGAACCTAGAACATATATAAAAATACACGTCTGGTCACGCTAAAGCACGGTAGGTGCCTGAGGATGAGAGTAGCAAAAAATTGGGCTGAAAAAGTAGAAGGGGAATCAACGGTGGAAGCCTTTGAGTGACAGTTTAAGGAAACTTGAACTTTGTACTGAGGGCAGTGGGAAGCTTCATAACCAGGAGAATGGCATACTCTGTTTCAGAAAGATGACTGGCAAAAGAGAAACTAGTTGAGAGTTCATGAAGAAATATGCCAGTTAATCACTGTATCACATAAGACCCCCCTGCAGATGAGAGCAAACCAGATGAATTCTGGCTTGCTTAATTTTAATTTATTGGCTTATATTTCTCTGCAATATAGGAGTAGATCTGGGTTCTGACTCACTATCCCTTGGTTCTGCTTTCTCAGTGTTGACACATTCCCAAGCCGCTTCTCTTGTGGTCCCATGATGGCATCCAGCCAGGAAAAAACAGAGAATTGTTGCCCCAGTGTTCTCAACTAAAGTCCCAATATTCAGGTGAATGGCACCAGCTCAGGTCATAAGAACACTCCTGAGATAATTACTGGGAACTGGAGAATACTATTGGCCTGGTCTTAGCCAGTGCTACTCAAAGTGTGGTCCATGGACCAGCACTTGTTTCCACATGCTTGTTACCACCTGCAACAAGGGTAGACATTGAGGATGATAGACACTTCTATTACAATCTGACAGAGTAATTGAGTCTAATAATTAAAACCGAGGCTTGTATTTTGTTTGTCTTTGTTTTTTGTGTCATTTTTTTCAGTGATTCATTTGCACTGCGTTTTGTGCAAGTATCGGCCCACGGTGGATGGGGGAGTGGGAGAGGAAGCAAACTGGTCCTTCACCACAGAAAGTCTGAGAAACTAATGTACATGCTCCACTGTGGAGTCTGGGAGTGAGTCAGCGTTCTGGAAGCACACTGGGAGACTTTGGGAAGATCTTTCCCTCGTGCCATGAGAGGGGGCAAAAATAAATGTCCACTATAATCGTGAGACTTAATTTGGAGAAGGAGAAGGAAGGATACTGCCAGACTTACTTCAGCTCTTTCATTTTCTCATGCTTTCTTCCACATTGACCTGCCCTCATTCAGAGTCCCTAGTAAGAATTTACTCTGCATAAGCTCTGGATATGGCCATTTTTATAGGCTAAACATTACATACACATTCACCTACCCTCCCCATTGGAACTTTGATGACTAGAATCAAAGCATTTGAATGGCTCTCCTAACCCATTAAGAGAAAAACAACTTTGAGCAAGACTAGCACAAGGTAATTACTAAGCTGAGCCGAATTCCTTTGCCATGCTCTTGGCACGGAGGTATGGAAACTCCAGAGCCCTATAAGAGGTCTAAAGGAAAAAAAAAATGTTCAAGACAAATTTCAGCGATCTCAGTTTCCCATTAAAAATACATTTTAGAAAACTGTTTTAGGTTAACTTGCTAGGGCAGTTGTATGGCAAGAAAAAGTGTGCAGCAATTTGGCAAATTGCAGCTTTCATTTCTCTTTTAAAATAAAATGGAAACAATAAAAACACAATTAAAAATAAAATTAAAAAAACATAATCTGAAAGAGAATTTTGATTCTTTCTCTAATTAAAGCTCTGCAATTAAAGTTTTGCTGGAGAGCAAGCCGTGTTCTTCATCTCCCTGTCCACAAAGGGCTAATACAGGTCCAGCATTTGAGATGTCTGCTACACTTAGAGCAGGAAATGGCTTTGGAGAACCTTCTAGTCTGGCTTTCTCATTTTACAAATTGGAAACTGAGGTCATGGCAGGTTTACTTCTTCTCTCCTTAGTCCTCTCTTTCATTCGTGTGTGTGCATGTGTGTATGTGAGTGTATGGATGTATGTGTATTTTCTCTCAGAAGGCTTGGAAACTTGGAGTCTGCACAGTGTTAACATAATTCAGACACTCAATATGGGACTTCTATCTTTCCAGGGTCCTAACTCACCTTCTAGTATGAAGGTGGGGGGTTCAGTAAGAACCAAATTTTATCCTGTGCTGCCTCAAAATGTGCAATTCTTGCCTAAGTGAACTTTACAAACATTAGGAAGTTTTTTGGTGAAAACCTAATGGAAATCTAGTGCATGCCTTCCTACCATCTGCAATAAAATAAACTGAATGTAATGTTCCTTCATGACCCAAGCTTAGTCTAATAAAAAGTTGTGGTAGTCCAGAGGAGCAGGTGTATTCCAGGATATAGACACAGAGGCACACTGGCCCCAGAAGCTACCATCATTTAAAAAAAAAAAAAAAAAAATCCATCACTTAGAATTTAGTGGATTACTTCTTTTTCATATAAATGTAGTGGTTGTTTATCAACTACATACACAGTGCAAAACCGACCTATGACAGAATGACCTTTAGCAGGGCACAGGACTACCCTTAAGGGTTAATGCAGTTTAGGTCAGCCCTGGGGGGCGGGGGGTGAGGGAGGGAACCGTAAGGAGGAAATGGAACAGAACTCAGGTCTGGCGGGTACTTAATATGTGCCCCAAACTTTCACTCATTTCATTTCTTAACTATCCTGTGAGGGAAGAAATATTTTTCTCATTTTACAGATAACAGAACTGAGGCCCCGAAAGACTAAATAACTTGCCCCGGTCCACAGAGCAAAAAGCTAAAAAGTGAGGCTATGACCCAAGCTTGCTGTGGTTCCAGGCCTGCATCTTCCCTCCACACCATGCTGTCCGAGACAACAGAGTCCCTGGGCCTTGGTCCTTGATGCTTCTCCGTTATCATCCCAACGGTTATGTTCTGTGATAGAACAAACCAGCCTAAAACTTCCTGACTTAAAACAATGGCCATTTTATTTGCTCACAATTCTGTAATCTGGGCTGGGCTCAGCCAGGTGACTCTTCTGTTGACCTTGCCAATGGTCACTCTATGGATTCATCCAGCTGTCAGTCAGCAGGGGCCTGGGCTTGGCTGGGCACTGAATAGCTGGGCTTTTCTCCCATGGCCTCTCCACAAAGTGCCAGCAGAGTAACAGAATCCTTATAAGGCAGATCGGGGCTCAGAGCCCAGAAGCAGAACTTCTTAAGTCTTCCCATACAGACACAAGAAGGCGTACAGCATCACTCCACCATTTCTAGTCAGTCAGAATGAGTCACGGGCCCTATTCCAGTTCAAAGAGCGAGGACTACACAAGGGCAAATACAGGGAGATGTGATCACTGGGGGACAGCAGTGTAACGGGTCACCACCAACACTAAAGTTTCCTGTGTTTTCTGTTCCTTATACTCTTATGTCCAGTTTTTCTCTCTTCTCCTGTAAGTTTCTCCACTTTTTCCTACCAGTTCTCGGTTTCCCTGCATTGTAACTGGCCTTCCTTAGTCCGCTGCAGAGGATTCCTTTCCTTCACATCCGGGAACTGACTGATCACATCATGTCAACTCTGTTCTACAGGTCGTCCATCTTTGCAGCTCAGGTGTTGTATCGTCGGAGAGTCCTTTGCTTTTTGGTTGCTGTTTTGCTTTGCTTTTGCACCCGGCCCCAAAGCTGGAAGAATAGTTTAAAGGAAAAGAAGACATCCCTGAATCGAGAAGCAACTTAAGTGGATACACTTCAATGCTTTGCCCTTATAAATAAAATCTAGAACTTGTAACCTTTAGTTTTACCTGCGAGAAGGCAAGATGTCCGGTTCAATGGGCAAGTCAACAAATCGATGTTTACCATGTTTTACATGCCTTAAATTTCAAATCTCAGCCATCATTCACCAGGGCAGAGAAAGAAGAGAGGGCTGCAGGAATCAGATAATTCCCAGCATTACAATTCTGGTCCCCAGCAGGTTGCTTCTTACCTATGGCTAAGATGAGATCAGATTACATTTCCAATGAATCATTCAACCTGTCTGATCACTGCTTTCTGCTGCCAGGAGAGATTCAAGAGTAGCAACAATTAACCAGAGCCAGGAGAACAGGCTGTTCAGATACTACCAGCATGAGAAGGGCAAAGGAAATGAGAAAAAGAAATTTTAAAACACCCCAGGTGAAGATCCTTGCAGAAGGGATCATGGGTTTCCATTTGAAGTCCTGGGGAATTAAAATGAAAGTTAAAAGTTGAAATGTGAATTACCCTTCAAGAGCTTCTAAATTCTTTCACCGACAATGTTTATCATCGTTTCTTTTATTCTGCTCCCTGAGGCCAGCCTTTGGATCCCTGATTGTTGGATTACACCTAGACCAGACATTTAGGTGCAAAAATGAAGGGAATTAAATTCAATTTGGCTATTTATACATCTAAATTGCTCAAGTAAAGGGGGCAATGGAGATAAAATGTCTTCATTATTATTTTAGATTAATTCATTGACTCCAATCTGATCTGTGCTCTATAGTCACAAACATCAAAAGTTGATTGAAAATGTGCATAATTTCATACAGAATGAATTATACATGAATTCATTATAACCCTCACAATGATTTACACAAAATCCAATTAACATTCTATGAAACTTCTGGAGAATCTGACTAGATTCTGATGTTCTCAGGAAGAAAAATAAGTTTATCACTGAAAGTCTTGAAGAAAGCATATGAGATGGGACTAGCCACACTACATATTTAGATATAAGGCCGTATCGTATCATTAAAGTAATTTACTACTGAAAGAAACAATGTATAGACACAGAACACAGACCAGAGTTAGTCCGGAAATTGATCTGGATCCACGTAAGAATTTGCTAGAAAATAAAAATGACATCACCAAAAAGGAACTTGTACAGGAGTAACTGAGTAGGAATTTAAGGAAAATAAAATTAGTCTAGATGCATCCCTCATAGTGTACAACAAAATAAGCCCCAGATACACCAAAAAGTTAAATATTTAAAAATATCTTTCCAAATGCCCAAGCAAGGTGTTAGACCTGTGAATTTAAGACCCAGGATGAGGGGTGCCAGGGTGGCTCAGGTCACAATCCCGGGGTCATGAGCATCTTGCCTTCAGCTCAGGTCATGATCCCAGGGTCCTGGGATTGAGCCCCGCATCGGGCTCCCTGCTCAGCGGGGAGCCTGCTTCTCCCTCTCCCTCTGCTCTCTCTCTTTCAGATGAATCAATCAATCAATCAATCAATATCTCAAACAAAACAAAACAAAAACCAAACCAGGATGACTTTCTAAGCTTAAAATCCTTTTAAGAAATCATAAAGCAAAAGACCCAACTACTAAGATTACATAAAATTTAAAACTTCTATTTGTTAGGGGGGAGAAAAAGCACAAACAACTACTTTTTATTTTTTATTTTTTTATTTTTTTAAAGATTTTATTTATTTGACAGAGAGAAACAGTGAGAGAGGGAACACAAGCAGGGGGAGTGGGAGAGGGAGAAGCAGGCTTCCCACCGAGCAGGGAGCCTGACATGGGGCTCGATCCCAGGACCCTGGGATCATAACCTGAGCCGAAAGCAGCCGCTTAACTGACTGAGCCACCCAGGCGCCCCTAAACAACTACTTTTTAAAAAGCACACTGGGAAGATTACATTCGGGAAATCTGGCAAAAAGTTAGCATCTTTAGAAAAGGCATGATTTTACTACTATAACAGGAGAGAACATTTTCATATTTATTATTTGTTGGTGAAGATTTTCTGTCCATAGCCTTTGTTCAAGGCAGCAGAATTAATCTCCTTAAAATGCCATTTCCTGGGGCGCCTGGGTGGCTCAGTCTGTTAAGCATCTGCCTTCGGCTCAGGTCACTGGATCCCAGGGTCCTGGGATCGAGTCCCGCATTGGGCTCCCTGCTCAGCGGGGAGCCTGCTTCTCCCTCTCCCTCTGCCGCTCCTCCTGCTTGTTCCCTCTCTCTCTCTCTGTCAAACAAATAAATAAAATCTTTATTAAAAAAAAAAAAAAATTTCCTTATGACATTTCCTTGTAACAAGAGTACAGCAATTCTGTCGCTTACCATTCTCTGACCTCAGCCATTTTAGTACATATATACTTGACATATCCCTATACCATCTGCACACAATATTTATTTAATAATTTTCTTTAAATCAACTCTGTTTCACTTAAATGAACTTTGTTCTAGCCAATAATTTCTGTGACATCATTGTTAGATGTTAAAATTTAAATCAGTAAACCTTGAGCAAAGCAAATGATCCGACCCTCCACAATGTGGGTGAGCCTCACCCAATCTGGTGAAGGACTTGAGAGAAAAGACTGAGGTCCTCCAAAGAAGGAATTCTGCCTCCGGACTGCCGTAGGATTCAAGATTGCAACATCAGCTCCTGCTATAATTTCCAGCCCGATCACCTGCCCCGCAAATTTTGAACTTGCCAACTTCCTCACTCACAAGAGCCGACTCCTTAAAAAAATGCCCACCCTTACCCCTTTGTGTGTGTGTGTGTGTGTGTGTGTGCATCTCCTATCCTATTGGTTCTGTTTCTCTGGAGAACCCTAATACCCTTACCAGCCTTCGGGAGCACCGACTTTCCAAATCGCATTCAAATGTCTTGGCCTAGATGCCCATGCTTACCTCAATCTAGCTCTTCCTTCTGATTCCATGTTCATTTCATGTGACTTCCCAGTGTGTACTCCGCGTTACTCCAGCTGGTCACCTCACATCTTTATCTGTGCTCCGCATTCTGCCGAGAATGCCTCGCTTTGCCTGCCAGTCCTTCCCTGTTCCTGCCTTTGGGGCCTGGATACATTTCCACATGAGGAGCTGAGGAAGAAATAAAAGGCGGAATGAGATCCTCGCACCTAGACATATGCAAAACCAGCTTTGGCAAGGAAGGTTTCATCTCGTGTGCCAATTCTGACCAATTGGTGGCAGTTACTTGGAACGTTTTAGGAAGGATTCAGAGGCTGTGTCTGTCAGAAAGCATGCGGGGATCTATTAGTGATGTCTGACAGTAGAAGGGCCAGGGTGGTAATAAACTTCCTACGTAACTGCCACCTCTGGCTTGGTTATTAAAGGAAACTGGCCAAGAGTATTTTCCTGGGCCCTTTCCAATTGCCTATCCAAACAAGGTATTAGATCTATAAATTTTTTTTACAAAAACTAATCTACATTTACATATGTAGAGAAAGTCAACAAGAGCATTGAAACAAAGGAAGGAGTACAGAGAACAGGCTACATTTGCCTCCCAAACATCTCCTTTTCCACAGAGTACCAAATGTTAAGACAGAATATGCCTGCTGGGGCGAGTGCTTTTGGGAATACAAACAACCCAAGATGTCAGTTTAGCACTTCCTTGACCATGCTGCCCAGCACCTGGACACTGGGACCTCCTCATAAATGCCTTTGCCCCAGTTCTCTTGCGGCAGCAGAAGTTGCATTGGTCCCTCCCCCACATCCCTGCCTTCCCACCCCTGAACTGCTGAAATGAGAACAGGAGCAACCCTGTTCAGCACACCAAGGTCAGAGTAATTGATACAGATCTTCCTGAAAGTCAAACCAAAACTGTCCTAGTAGAAAATCACACTACGCCTGGTTTTCAGTGGCTCTTTCCCATAGTTTTTAAGGTTGGGGTGGGGGGAGCATGATTATTTGTGCAGCTGCTTTAGGTTACTTTCATTCATTCTGGACTTGAGCACTTCTTTCCAACAGGACAGTGTGATAGGCACTAAAGATACAAAGAGAAATCGTATTTGGTCTCTGCTTTCAGGGAGCTCCTAGCATAATTGATAGTCAAAGAATATTCAGAAACATTATCTTAGACCAAGGTCAGCAAACTTTTTCTGTCAGATAATAAATGTTTTCAGCACTGCAGGTCATGTGTTCTCTGTTGCAACTGCTCAACTGTGCTCAGTTGTAATACAAAAACAGTCATAGACAGTACTTAAATAGATCGTCATGGCTATGTTCCAATAAAAATTTGTCTACAGAAAAAGGCTGCTGGCCAGATTTGGCCTTTAGTTTGCTAATCACTGCCTCAGACTTATTGGGCAAATTAGGACCTGAGATGAACATCTCTCAAAGGAAAAGGTAAAAAAAAAAAAAAAAAAAAAAAAAAGTGGCTCCGCTTTTGGTTAGTGTGGTTGCTTGAGTAATCAGAACCTTATTCCTTGATGGTGATTTTTAAAAATTTATTAAAACTCCAAATAAGATCTATGGCATCTCCTGTGAATATGTGAGGAAATAAAGCAGTTACATTTAATAACAGAATGACTTTATTCACTTAAAAATATTTAAGGAGGGGAAGACGAACCACGACAGACTATGGACTCTGAGAAACAAACTGAGGGTTCTAGAAGGCAGGGGGGTGGGGGGATGGGTTAGCCTGGTAATGGGTATTAAAGAGGGCATGTATTGAATGGAGCACTGGGTGTTATATGCAAACAATGAATCATGGAACACTACATCAAAAACTAATGATGTAATGTATGCTGATTAACGTAACATAATAAATGAAGGTTTTCCCTTGATGGCAAGCAAACACACACACACACAGCCCACCATGCCGATTCCAAGGCACCCTGAGTCGGTATGTCAGGAACAGAGGATAATATAACAGGAAAGAAAGCTGCAAAATTTTAAAAAAATTTTAAAGAAAGAAAGAAACCATGCTCCCACAATTTGTATAATATACCTAACTCATAAACACACAAAAGGAGAGTTGCCCAGAAAGTGAGGAAAAAGCAGGGGGAGACTCCCAGATGCTAACAACAGGGGAAGCTCTTCCCACCCCTGGGACTGCCTGGAGGGAGAAGGGGGGTGCAAGTGGGGGGCTGTCCTCAAGGAAGACAAAGATTTGCTGCAGGTACACATGACAGCCACCAGAGGACGAGGGAGCGCAGGCCAGGGAAGTGCAGGGCACTAACTTGGAGAAGGACCAGCACACTTGGGTCTATACAATCTAAAGTGTGTGTGTGTGTGTTACTGCATTAATTCATATCCGTTTATTTATTTAGTACAGGCAGATCTCAGAGATCGTGCAGATTTAGTTCCAGGCCACCACAATAATGCAAATGCCACCATAAAGCAAACAATTCAATAATTAATATTTTTCTGGAAGTCATTTTTTTCTGGTTTCCCAGTGCACACAAAAGTTATGTTTATTACACTACACTGTCATCTAGTAAGTGTACAATAGCATTATCTCTAAAAAAATAAAAATTAAACCATGTTGAATTAAAAAATATGTTCTTGCTAATAAATGCTAACCGTCGTCTGAGCTTTTAGCACGTTGTAATCTTTTAGCTGATGGAAGGGTCTTGCTTCAGTATTTGCTGACTGATCAGGGTGGTGGTTGATAGAAAGCTGTGGCAATTTCTTCAAAGAAGACAACTACGAAGGTTGCCGCCTCAGCTGACCCTTCTCGTCACAAAAGACTTCTCTGTATCGGGCAGCGCTGTGGAGGGATGTGAAGAAATTGGAGCGCTGTTGGGTGGGAATGTGAAACAGCATAGCTGCTGTGGAAAACGGTGTGGAGGCTCCTCCAAAAATTAAAAAGAGAGATACCATATGATCCGGTAATCCCACTTCTGCATATGTATCGCCCAAAACTGAAATCAGGATCTGAAAGGGGTACCTGCACTTCGAGTTTCATAGAGCACTATTCTTAGTAGCCCACGAGAGAAAGCCATCCAAATGTCCACCAACGGATGGATGGGTGGGCTCAGAGAATATGGTATGAATGAGTAAAGAAAACGTAACATTATTCTTAAAAGAGAAAGAAATTCGGTCACACGCTACAATATGGATGAACCTTAAGGATAGTATCCTATGTAAAATAAGCCAGTCATACACACACACACACACACACACACACACACACACCAGATATTGTCTGATGCCTCTTATATGAGATCTCTAAAGTTGGTGAAAAATAAAATAAAAATTAAAGCAGTCCAACTCCTACAAACAGAAAGTGGACCCGTGGCTGCCACGGGCTGAGGAGTGAAAGGAATGGGTGGTTATTGCCTGGGTATAGAGTTTCAGATTTGCAAGATTAAAATTTCTAGCAATCTCTTGCTCAACTATGTGAATTTAGTTAATAATACAAAACTACCAAACTTAAAAAGAATTAAAAGGGTAGATTTCATGTCATGTGTTTTTTACCACAATTTGAAAAAAAGAAAGAAAAGGAAATGTGAGTTTTGGGATTTGAGTGGGGGGGAATTAGACTTGAGCTCTGTCTCCGACCAATGACTTCACCTCTCTACATTTCGGTTGAAGGAGTTGATCTAAATAATTTTTAAAGGTTCTACCCAGTTCTAAAATCTAATTGCTTTATAATTATAAAGAGAATATCTTAGCCATTGACTCTAAGACAAAGACCTTTATAGTACAAAATGTTGACCTCCTTATCTTCCAAAAAATCCCTCCACTCCACCTTGTCAATCGTATCAGACAGACAATCAATTCACATTGGATGCTCAGTGATCAGCATCTCACTAAAGTAATTCATGCTGAAAACAACATGATGATAACTTGAAAAAGGACAATATTGACCTCAAGCCGAAGGAGGACCAAATTTTAAATATTCATATTATGCTCATTTTATTTTTGATCACTAATCTTTACTGGATGTGTATGAGAAAGATGAGAGCAAAGGTCATTAGAAGAAAGAAAACTATCTCTGAAATGATCCTGATATCAGGTGAAGATCATCTGAATGCAGGAAGTACTAGAGGGATGGAAAGGAAGGAGCAGAATTACGACAGGTTGAGGATGGAACTTGGTGGGTATTAGACAGCAAAGGATCAGAGGATTTTCTAAGGTTTCAGTCTGGAGGGATGGGGGTAACAATGAAACAAGCAATGTTTGTAGAAAGGAAGGTGCCTATGTCGAAACACACAGGAGAGAGATTGGGTCCTGGGATGAAGAGGCATCCTGGGGAGACTGCATGGGTCCTTTTACATAGTGTTTGAAGAGAGACAAGAGCAGCAAGGCCTGGACCGATCCTTGGGGCACAGCGGCAGTTAAGCCAAAATCCTCACACTTGCAGCAGGTGTCTTCGGTGTTACAGAGTGTAATGAATAAGAAAGCTTATGAACGAGGAAGAAGAGGCCCTGGCAGGGGTGTAAACAAGGAGGAGGAAGTAACCAAGACAGAGAAATGAAGCCAAAGGGGCCAAGGGTGAGACAAAAGAGCGCCCTGCAGCAGAAGTCAGAGGAAGGGGCTGGTGGGGAGGTGTTGGTTAGTGTATCTTTGCTGCCAGAAAGGTATGGGAAGGAGGACATCCAAAGTGAGAAAATTCCTGAAAAGGCAGGAAGGGAAAGATTTCCAGGCTCAGACGAGAGAATCAAGTTTGGAAATCGAGGAGGGAACGGTGGAAGGATGAGTGTAGAAAGAAAGGTTATTTGTTGGAATGAATGGCCACAAGCCACAGCAAAAAAACTTTGCTAGCTCAAGTAGAAAGGAATTTATTTGGAAGGGTTTGGGGCAACTCCCAAAATGCATACGAAGACCAGATAACCAGACTCGGCAAGAGGGCTGAACCAAGGGAGACTGGGCCTAAAAAAGACAGGTGAGCTCAAAGCACAGCATGAGCTTGGGTTAGGCCCCATCACTGGTACTAGACACGTACCAAGGACACAGGTGTCATCTGGTCTCCTCTACTGTCACCTCAAAGCTCTGAAATCCCCAACTGTCCTCCCAAGATTCAAAAGCCCGGTGCCAAGTGTCTTCTTAGCTAACCCTCCATTATCTGCCCACTCTCCCCCCGCCATGACTTCTAAGAGCACCTGACTATTCCGTTTTCTGAGACATACTTGATGTCCCACCAGATACCCAGGGCAGACATTCTTTCAAAAAATAAGGCTCTTACAAAAAGAAAATAAAACAAATGAACCAAAAGCCTCATACAGTCAAAAGTAGCCAAAACAAGAGACACTTGTCTACCACTTCCCACGTCGCCAATTCCCAGACCTGCATTTCAAAACCAAAAGCAAAACAACGTATATGATGCAAAAGTCTTCTGCCTCACATAAAAACAGTCTGCCTTCGTACCGCCGAAAACACTCTACTTCCCAGAGCAAGCCATTAAAATCTCTCCACTCTATCTAAGCTCCAGCCCCAAGACCCCCGACTGACACCCTTTCCTTTGGTTTGCATTCTCTAGCAAGCTTGTTCTGGTATTTTGCAAACCACAAAGCAGTGACAAAGTCAGACAACACTAATGCATGTGTAAACTTGGTGGAAAGAGATTGAAAAGGAAGTTAAAACACTGACATGATACAATAAGGAAGGAAACGCTCTGTAATGGCTTTAGTTCTCTTCTCTGTGGCAGGTCTCCGCTGTGGGTAACATCAACGGCTTCCCTACGCCAGAGCCCCCTCCATGTCTACTTTGCCTTCAGCCAGCACTTTTGCAGCTGGGGACATTTAATCCTCGGGGTGAGCCTGTGACCCTCAATGTCACACATGAAGATGTCGGTTCTGGGTTATCCCGCGTGTATAGGGTTACAACAGCCTTTCAGAACTGCCTTTCACTAACTTTTTCTTTCTTTTTAAAACATCCTTTGGTTTTATATCGGGCAAGAGCAAAAATAAGATTACTTGATAGTAAATCGCCCCTACCGTACAATTACAAAATGCTGCTCTTTACCACATTGTAAGATTTCAATACGCAGCCAGCCTATTTCTGATTTCTTCATGGGGACTAATGTGATATAATAATAAAGATGGCTGTATCCCCACCAGGTAATTCAAATCCCCACTTAAATCCTCCACAAGGGGCCCCAACTTTCCTCTTGTCAAAATAAAGACTAAGACGCAAGATGGTTTAGGAACAAATGAAAACTCCATCGCCTTCAACCAAACTCTAGCTCTATCTGTGTAAATAGTAAGCAGTATTTCCCTCTGATTCAACCATCTTTCATTTAAAGAACTATTTCACACTTGAAATTCTTACACCATATGAAGTGTTATGGGATAAACTGCGTTCCTCCAAAATTGATGTTGATGTCCTAACCCCAGGTAACTCAAATGTGAATGTATTTGAAGATAGGGCCTTTTAAAGAGTGATTTAGCTAAAAGGAGACAATTAGGGTGAGCCTAATCCAATCTGACTGATGTCCCAATACGAAAAGGAAATTTGGACACACAAAGGGACACCAGGGACATATACACAGAGAAAGAAGGCAGCCATTTGTAAGCCAAGGAGCAAAGCCCCAGAAGAAACCAAAGCTACCTCTACCTTGATCTTGGATTTCCAGGCTCCAGAACTGTAGGAAAATACATTTCTGTTGTTTAGCCCCAGTCTGTGGTACTTTGTTATGGCAGTCCTAGCAAACTCATACAGCAACCCGTTCAAAGAGACCAACTGAATTATTAGTAAAGAAAACAGTGTATGAATTGCCATCTACTTTCATCGGTGTTTTAAATATTTTTCCCATGTCATGAGTGGATGGATTTTGTAATTCCCAGTAGGAAAACATACTTGAAAAGCCTAATGGCAAATCAGTTGTAAAATGTTTTTGCTGTGTCGGGGCAGGCAGTAAGGACTATCTTCCAAGTCCCCCGACTTACTTTATTAGAAGGCCAGATACATGCTGGCTGCTTGCATGACTGTGTCCCTCGTTAAGTGATCTGTGTTGTTTTTCTTTCAGCAAAGGCTTTATTTGTTTAAAAGACATGAGTCTTGACTTCCAAATTCAAGTGACCATTTGCAGATAAGATTCATAAGTGTCCTAGGTCCACTGCCCCCACCTCAGACTCTAAGACAGGGAGTGTTGTACAGGTGACTTATGAATGAAGCAATCCCAAAGGCAAATTAAGTCAGAAGATCAGGAAAATAAAAAGGAGGAAGCCAAATAAGGACATGTCTTCAAGCAAAGTTTTACAGATAATCACTTCAGGTTTATCCCACGATGAGGATCACTGGATCATGAGAGTATAATTTGCACCTCAGCCCTGTCCTGACCCAAGGCAACAGCCATGGAACTTTCAAACTCCCAAATCCATCAGTCACTGGCTTAGGGGATAGGAAATTGCCAGACTGTACCAGGCCAATCCTTTGGGGGGAAAAAAAGAGCTTCAGAGGCTGTCTATTGGGAGCAAAAGCGCCTCAAAGTCCTGGGGCCCCAAAAATAAAATAAAAGGGACTTGAGGAGGTCTGGTGGGGATACCAGCATTATACATCACAGTAAACACTGAATCATTCTGTTTCTTCAACTCATCTGTAAGATTATGGGTCGTATTCTGGAAGGTCACCTACACTTTTGGAGTCTGCATTGCTTTAAGAACTTCAGCATCACTCAGATTTTTATTAGGCCCAGATAATCCTATCATTGCTACCATGCCCCGCCTCCTATTCCAGGCATTCCTTCCTCAGGGAAACCAGCTGAAATGAGCTACCTGAGCTCTAGAGTCTCTGTGTTCCCTCTTCCTCTGCCCCGCCCCCCACCTTCTTCTCAAACCTTCTTCACCCGGCCCATCCTCTTTCTGAGGGTCTCTCTCTCTCTCTCTCTCATCACATCCTTCACTCCTACTCTCTGATGTTCTACATTTTTCTGGACTCTTGGTTGGATTTCTTTCAGCACTGTGCTGGCATCCTTATTGTAATCTGGTTGACAAACAAGAACAGTATCATGGGCTGATTTTCCCCAGGGTCTCAGAAGAATGCGTGCTTTCTCCTCCCACCTCGGGCTGGGTTGAATTAGGACTTACATTCCTGTCTCTGTCATGGCCTCCAGTGGGAGCATTCACGGTTTTGCAGTCTGAAAGGTCCCTTGATTTCTTGGCCTTTATATTGACTAATTAAGAATTTGGCTTAATAGGATACAGCAAAAGTAGGCATAAGAGAAATGTGAGTCATATGCTGATACAATTTCTCTGTGCCTGTGGGGCCTGCTCAGGCCTAATCTTTACATACTGCTTGGATACGGTGATGCTTTGCTGAATGGAATAGATACACAGGTCATAATGAGTAACTCAGGGCCTAGGGTCACCTGGTTTTCCATAACCAAGAGTTCAGTTTTTATCAAGGCCCAATATCAACCCCAAAGCTCTTTCTGTAGAAGAGAAGAAATTCCTGCTAAAAAGTAACTTGACTAAATCCTCAGTGGTCTGAGATTCTCCTCTTGGGCTTTGTCATTGTCTCCTCCAGTATCTTGATATACTTCCAAAACTTTAAGTGCCATTTATTGGATCTGCTTAGACTGCAATCTGGACCATCTAGGGAAAATTGTTGTGGATCCCATTCCAATTGGGACACTGTATTAATTTTCTAGGGCTGTTCTGTTGTAACAAATTACCACAAACTCAGTGGCTTCGAACAGCAGGAATTTATTCTCGTACCGTTCTGGAGGCCAAAAGTTAAAAATCAAAGAGTTGGAAGAGTTGGCAAGGTTGGTTTCTGCTAGAGGCTCTGACAAGAATCTGCTCCATGCTCCTCTCCTAGATGTTGGTGCCTGTGGCAATCTTTGGCGTTCTTGGCTTGTAGATGAATCACTCCAATCTCTGCCTCTGTCTTCCCATTGGCCTCCCCTCTGGGTCTGTTTGTATCTTTCCCTTTTCTTATAAAGATATTTATCATTGGATTTAGGGTACATGTTTCTATAAGGATGATCTAAATCTAGGATGGTTTCCTCTAAGATCCTTGACTTAATTATGTCTGCAAAGACTCCTTTTCCAAATAAGATAACATTTACGGGTCTTGGGATTTAGGATGTGGACATATATTTCAACCCACCAGAGAATTATTTCTGATTACTCAGTTATTAGCTTTAAATATCCATCCAAATAGAACATATATTCTTACTAGTACACAATACAAGGTGGAGGAAACAAAGGAAACCTGTCTTTTACTTTGGAAAAAAATACCCCAACATCTCTAAGACTATGAGGTAGTAGGGATTTCACAGAATTTATGTCCCTTTCCATGACATACATATGTTTTACTAAGGCCAAAGAATTTTCTTGTATTCATATTCTAGCAGCTCATGTCACCAGTATATTTGGCCCATGTTATATGTTATGAATGAGTGAGACAGTCATGCCTCTGTAGACTAAATTGTGGCATGGAGCCGAACAGCTGAAATAATTCTGAGGTAAGATGGTTATGACATGCTGTTAGATATCTACCTACGTAAAATAAACTATCCCAGTGGATCAACAGGAGGACTTTTATTGCTTTGCTCCTCGAAAGAGATCACCTCCAAATAATAAATGCAATTGGAGTTGCCACCTGCTAAGCTTTAACAATTCATTTTCATTCTCCAAGACCAATCCAAGATCAGTTGACCTGGCCAAACCTGAGAGTTAAGTAAAAACAAAATAGAAATCACCATCCTCACATCTTGAGCCCTACTTAATGCCCATCACCCAATGTGATGAGCACTGGGTATTACACACAACCGATAAATTATTGAACACTATGTCTGAAACTAATGATGTACTATATATGTTGGCTAATTGAATTTACATAAAAATTAAAAAAAAAAAAACATCATCCTCATATTTTCCCAGAAAAAAAATTTGGGGGGGTAGCATTAAATTTAGACATTTCTCCATAGAAATTGTAATATCTTTGCATTATTAGTTTGATAGCTAAAGGGAGCTCCATAGGCTTCAACTTGGCTCTTCTTACCTTAATAGCTCTTGTATCAAAATCTGGAAGGCCAATTCTTCCAGGATAGAGGGTATACATAGCAACTACATGCTCACCAACCAGATAATTGATTTTGTATCAGATAAAAGGGTTTGTGATCTACTAAAACTATGAGAAGCATTTGTGAATTAAAACTCCATTTGTTTCTTGACCCTTGTAAGACTCTATTATGACCAGTACAAAGCAATGGTACACTGAGATCCCAAGAATTGATGTTACATATAGCGAGTGTCCAGTGACCCTCGGAAGATTTGAGTAGCTCATTCTCTTTAGGGGGAAAAACCAAAAAACCTGCTACATAGCTGAAGGGAAGTTAAATAAAAGATTTAATCTGTGTATTTCTGACTTTTTTTTTCAAAACCTCAAAGGTATTCAGTCCGAGAATCAGGCAGTGAGGTATGACATTTTGATCCAAATTCTATTTTCTCCCGACCAGGAGCTACTTTTCAATTATAAGAACCACGGGAAAGGGGATTTCCACTTTGGAGAAGATGGACTCTTCCCAATATTTTTCAATATGGACTCTTCTCAATATTTTTCTCTGTTCCTCTTACTAAGTACAACTAAAAATCCTGGATGTCTTCTCTATTTAAAGGGGAAACAGAAAAATCCACAAATACAGTTGGAGACTTCAACACCCCTGTCAACACTTGATGAAACAACTCAATAGAAAATCAGCCAGTATAGAGAATACAAGATACCCTCAACCAAGAGGATCTAATTGACATTTATAGAATACTCCACCCAGCAACTGCAGAACACACATTTTTTTAATTGCCTGTGAGACACATACCAAGATAGACCATGTTCTGGGCCATAAAACAAACCTCAACAAGTTTAGAAGAACTGCAGTGATACAGAGTGTGCTGTCTGACCACAGCAGCATTAAACTAGACATCACTCATGGAAAGAAAACAGGAAAGTCTTCCAACACTTAGAAACTAAAAACACACTTATAGATAATACATGGATCAAAGAGGATGTCTCAAGGGGGAAAAAAAACAAAACATTAACCTGTATGAAATTATGTAAACCCCTCATTCCTTCTTTTCAGCTCTCTGGGGTATGAGGGCAGCTGTCTCATTCTATCTTTCTGGAAGATTCCTTGCCCAATGAGCCTTCTAATGGTAGAGACACCATGGCCCCAATACTGACAGTCAGTGGGCACTTTTTTCCATATTACCACGTGCAATAATTACATCAGTTATTTAAATATTTAAATGTGGCTTTCAGAATCCTGTTTCTTAAGAGAAAAGAAATTTTATTATCTTCAGCCACACCTCAGCCAGATAGACAACCCCAGATAGCCACTGCTATTCTATCCCCTTAGATTATACTGCCTTCAAGACACTCCTGGATCCCACACTGTAGATCACTGGGTGTAAGGACGCTTGGTTTCATACAGTGGAGTCCAACTCTGCCTATGGAGACTTGGTAACTTCCAGAACTGATGGGAAGCTGGGTAACCAAGCTTTGAAACTCAGCTAGGACGAGGAGAGACCAGACAACAATAAGTATAAGCATCTCCTTCCACATAACTATCCTTTTAGGACATCTCCGCCAGCAACACTATCACTAGACCTCAACATCATCATTGCAGGACTCTGGATGCTGCCATAGCACCCCCCCACCCCCGAATAATGTTCCAACTCTCTCTACAGGACATGACCACTCATTTAGGAATAAACGTCCCAGACAAGAACATCCATCTGGCCCCCATGCCACCAAGTCAGGATTCACAACTGCATTTACTTGCTTTCACCCTAATAATTATGCTGTCTTGTTTCCCAAGGACGGCCTTTAAGATCTCGGTAAATTCGAAGTGTGGAGGTAAATGATGGGTGGATAGAGGAGATGAAATTGATGGGCTAAAGAAGGTGGATTAAAAATAATCTATTATTAAATTCTTTATTTGCCTCTACCCATTGATTGGCAGAAGGGATGGAATGCCCAGGCCAAATTTTATGGTGAAATTTACTGTATTACCTTACTGAAAAGACCAGGAGTAGATCTGACTTTAATTGATAATTATTCAAGAGTTCAACGGTCCAGACCTTGGTTTTTGTCTGCTTCTCAGAATACATCCTCTCACCTACGCCTCAGACTCAGTCTTCTACTCCACATGGTGACAAGAAACCTGCTGCTTCCCTGGGGTCCTGGTCCTCTCAGCTTTAAGCCAAGTAATAATAAGAAGAAGGGTCTCAAGGGTCTCTTTCATTTGAGTTCAGCAAACCCTCAGTGTTTCTCACTATGTTAGCCCCGGACACATTCCCTAAACCCTAACCTGTCACCACAGTCAATATGATGTTCTGCATTGATTGGCCAGGCTGGACCAATTCCTAACTTTTGGAGGGGTCTAGAGCAAGATTATAAGTAGAGGCCCCTATAATATATGTCAAATTATTTTAAAATTATAAATCAAGTGACATGTTAAATAAAATATATTCTACCCTCTTAACAATATACTTTAACAATAACCTGGGAGGAAGGTCTGCATTTAGAATTCTCAGACTCCTTAGAGGCCTGCTCTGGAATATGGGCATCATGGAAAAGGGTAGCCCAAAGCCTGATGAATTCTCTTTCCTTTCTTGCCTCTGGCCTACGGCCTGATGAATTATCTTTCTTTTCTTGGCTCTAGCCTGTAGCCATATGTACACATGTGGTCACTCTGGCATGCACATCCATACTTGGTCCACAATGCCACAAACAGCTAGCTATTAACCACCCAGGTGAGCACATACCAGCTGCCTTGTCTGCTCTCAGGAGAGGGAAGAGGCCACCATGTGACTTGGAAGCAGGTAGAGATGTTTAGGCAGGTCATTTGGGATCCTGGATACTTAGATCTAGAACATGGACAAAAACGGGAAGTGGGGGGTCCTGTTGGGCATATCAGCTGGGCTCAGTGTATTCTCCACAGTGCAGATGAATATGATGCAGGAAGGCTGAAGCAGGACCCAAGATAGGGTCCTACTTGCACAGATCTGGGGGCAGTGCTGAGTAGAGGGTCAGCTTCTTGTCCTTCCTTATAGCCAGGAGTGAAATCAACACCACAGGAAGCACAGGGCCATTGAATGAAGATCTAGGAGTGGTCGTCCAGAAAGAAATTAGAGATCGCCCTCAGACTTTGGATAAATGGATATCGGGTGGCCAGGAAATAGCAAACGCCAACTGCACACATGACTTTAAATATGCTTTAAAATTGGACAGGTGTTTTTGGCTCCCACTTTGTCGCTCTTCTGGGTCCACTGTGGGTCAGTTTGGTTTCCTTCCAATTTAAATTTCACTGCTTGCCTCCATTAGCCCCGTGCCTTTCTCTGCTGCGCTAGTGATCCCGGGCTCTGACCCAGGCAGAGATTCCACTGGACTCTCTCATGGAACATCACCCCAGCCACAGCCCATTACCTCTCATCCGAACGATCGTAACTGCCTCCTTATGGGTCCGGTTCTCTGAATCCTGTTTCTTCCCTCACCCGTACACCCGACACTCTACCCCTCACTGCTGCTGCCTTCTATCAACAGACATTTTCCGTTCTGTAGTCAGAGCAAGAATCTTTTAAAAATAATTTTTAAAAACCTAAATGTTGCACCTGCTATGAAGACCCCTAGCCCTCAGGACAGCGCTGCCCCTCAGTGTGTTTGGCAAAGCCTGCATGGTCTGGTCCAGGTTAACCCCTCCTCAAACACCTCTCTCCGCTCTGCCCCACGGGCCCTCCCTCCCCAGTTGTGGGGGATTTCTTTCACTTCTTTGGATCTCTCTCTCTCTCTGTCTGTCTCTCTCCCTCCTTGTCTTGACTATCTTATCTCCATAGTTTCACAAAGTATTTTCCCTCTCCCAAATCCATTTACATCTCATTCCTTTTACTTTAATTAAATAAATACTCATCATACTTTAGCTTTTAACATAAAAGTAATAACCTCTGGGATACCATCCCTGACTCACCAATACAGGGTGTGTTCCCCAAATGCAGAACCCCACAGAGGATGCAGCCTCATGGCAAGTCAGATCATGTGTATAATGACACATTCCTAAATTAGGCAAATTCATGAGGAATGTCATCTTCAGTTCTCAACAGAACTCTATGGGGTGCTTGCTTTTATTCCTGCTTGGAAGATGGGGACTCTGAAGCCTAAGGACTCAGGGACTTCTCCAAGGCCAAGACTACATAGGTAGCAATGGGAGGTGCCAATTTTCTCTCCAAATACCATGAACATCAGCCTATTATTTGCATCCCTGGTGTGTCCCAGCCTTCCCGACAGTAGAGAGATCATGGTTTCCGTAATTCCTAACACATCCTCCTTAAAAGCCCAGGCTGGAGCTGGCTGAAGCTGCCAAGAAAACAGCCAATTAGTGCTCTGTTTGGGGTTCCTTTGCCTCTGTATTACTGCACTCCTTGAAGACTCCTTCCTTTGTTTATCCACTGAAGTTCAGCAGACCCCCTGGGGCTTGCTCCAACATGGAATCATAATAATTAGTCCAAAATGACAATTCTATTATACTTTCACTTTTATCTCCGGAGATGCCCAGACACCTTGCCAACACTCAGTCTGTACTTTTGTCTGAAGATGGGACCAACTGTGGGAGGAAGTGGGAAGTCCCTTTATGGAAGCAAATGTTGTAAAAGAAAATTGGTATCTGGTTCCTGCCCCTTGTGCATGCATAATATGTGGGGGTTAACTGAATGCACTTGTAATTTATAACTCTATGCTGACAGATAAAAGCTTGGCAAAGGCAATTTTAGGACGGGGAGAGGGATATTTGTTGTATCTGGAGTGCTCTAGGTCTCAGAATTTGATTGTAAGTCAACTTATTCATGGCAATCAACTTGGAATGAAGGGTTTCATGGGATGTAGGACTTCCGGTGATAAAGCTGGGACAGTCCAGAGCAAAATAAGATGCGCTGGTTGCTTTACCTAACACAGATACCAGCTACGTACCAAGGTTTGGCAAATGACCTGCCACCTATGAAGTTTTATTGGGATACAGCCATGCCCATCTAATTATGAATGGTCTATGAGTGATGTCCCACTAGGCTAGCAGAGCCCAATCGCTGTTTAGAGGGAGACCATATGGGCCATAGCGCTGAGCATACTTGGACCTAGCACTGCACAGAAAATTTTGTCACATCCTGATCTATATTTCACTTAGAAAAGATCTTGAAGGGGCGCCTGGGTGGCTCAGTCGTTAAGCGTCTGCCTTCGGCTCAGGTCACAATCCCAGGGTGCTGGGATCGAGTCCCACATCGGGCTCCCTCTCTGCGGGAGGCCTGCTTCTCCCTCTGCCGCTCCCTGCCACTCTGCTTGCTTGTGATTCCTCTCTCTCTCTCTCTGTGTCAAATAAATAAATAAAATCTTTAAAAAAAAAAAAAAAAAGAAAAGATCTTGAAGACGATGTATGCAAAGATGTCTAAAGATTTTGGGGCACCTGGGTGGCTCAGTCAGTTAAGGGTCTTACTCTTGATTTCGGCTCAGGTCATGATCTTAGGGTGGTGAGATCAAGCCCCGGGTCAGACTCCACAGTCAATGGGGAGTCTGCTTCTCTCCTTCTCCCTCTCTCTCTGCCCCTTCCCCCACTTGTGTGCTCTCTCTCTCTCAGATAAATCAATCACTCAATCAATCACTCAATCAATCAATCTTAAAAAAAAAAAAAGATGTCTAAAGTATTCATCAGAGATAACAAAACCCACATTCTTTCACTTTATGATCAACCACCATAAAATGGCTTTATATAGTGAAGTTCTGATACAGACATCCAATTACTCCTTAATAAGAGGGAATGCTAACCTTTCACCAGAAAGAACAAGAGAACAGTTGCTATTTTATCTAAAATGTTCTTTTCTGTCTAGGTTCTCTTTGTCCTGGGATTTAGCTTCCTGCTGTTCAGGATAGTTTGTAGATCTATAGAATCTCTCAATGCTCAAAGTTGGGGTTTTTTTCCGTAATTTTATTAAGTTTTTAAATTTTAATTCCAGTAAAATCATCATACAGTGTTTATTAGTTTCAGGTGTACAATATAATGCTTCAAATATTCAATACATTACTCAGTGCTCAACATGGTAAGTGCACTCCTTAATCCCCATCACCTGTATCTCCCAACCCCCACCCACCTCCCCTCTGGTAACCATCAGTTTGTTCTCTATAGTTAAGAGTCTGTTTCTTGGTTTGTCTCTCTCTCTCTCTCTCTCTTTTTTTCTTTGTTCATTTTTTTTTCTTAAATTCCACGTATGAGTGAAATCATATGGTATTTGTCTTTATTTCACTTAGCATAATACCCTTTAGCTTCATCCGTGTCATTGCAAATGGCAAGAATTCATTTTTTTAAAGATTTTATTTATTTATTTGTCAGTGAGAGAGAGCACAAGCGGGGGGAGTGACAGGCAGAGGGAGAAGCAGGCTCCCCACTGAGCAAGGAGCCCAGTGGGGGACTCAATCCCAGGACCCAGGGATCATGACCTGAGCCAAAGGCAGATGCTTAATCGACTGAGCCACCCAGGCATCCCAAGATTTCAATCTTTTTATGGCTGAATAATTTTCCATTGTATATGTATACCACATCTGCTTTATCCATTCATCTATTGATAAGCAATTGGGCTATTGTAGATAATGCTGCAATAAACACAGGGGTGCATCTATCCTTTCGAATTAGTGTTTTTGTATTTTGGGGGTAAATAACCAGTAGTGTCATCACTGGATCATAGGATAGTTAGAGTTTTAAATTTTTGAGTAAATTTCATACTGCTTTTTACAGTGGCTACACCAGTTTTCATTCCCACCAAAGGAGCACGAGAGTTCCTTTTTCTCTACATCCTTGTCAACATTTGTTGTTTCTTGTGTTTTTGATTTCTCAATGCTCAAAATTTTAGGATTTTTTTTGAAGTAGTCTCCACGCCCAGCCTGGAGCTCAATGTGGGGCTCCAACTCATGAGATCAAGAGCTGAGCTGAGATCAAATCAGATGCTTAAACAACTGAGCAACCCAGGTGCCCCAAAGTTCTAAATATCAAGTTTTTAATGTATAAATTTCCATAGATGATTGTCTCCGAAAGCTATTCCTGCTATGACGTTGACTGCTTGCTTTGTATATAAAAATGGACTCTAGAATTGGACTCTGGTTCAAAATATAGCTTAGCCACTCACTGGTGAGTGGTCTTGAGTAGGTTCAACTCCTTGGGACCTCAATTTTCTCATCTGCTTAGTACAAATACTATTATGGTATGTTCAAAGAATTAATGTAGCCAGAGTACTAAGCACCAAAGTATACACTCTAAGCATTCAATACATTTAACCTACTGTTTATTAATATCACCATTATTAACAACTCCTTAAATCATTACTTGGTCTATTATTCTGAAGTTATAAACTTTTACTTCCTTCTTGGTGCCTGTATTAGTCAAGGTTCTCCAGAGAAACAGAACCAATAGGAGATGATAGATAGATAGATAGATAGATAGATAGTTAGATAGATAGATAGATAGATAGATAATGATTTATTATAAGGAATTGGCTCATGGAATAGTTCAAATGCCTGAGTGTTGGTGGTATAGATTCTGGGTCAGGTGTGAAGGTCTGAGAACCAGGAGCACTGAGGGCAGGAAGATATCTCAGCTTCAACTGTCAGACAGAGAGAGATTCAGACATTTAAGAGTTTGGGTTGAATGATGCCTACCCACACTGCACAGGGCCATTTGCTTTAGTCAGTTCACCTTTTCAAATGTTAATCTCTTCTGGAAACATCTTCACAGGCACACCCAGAAATAATGTTTAATCAAACATCAAACACACCCAGAAATAATGTTGAATCCTGTGGCCCGTCAAGGTCACTCATAAACTTAACCATCATAGCGTCCAAACTAGAACACATCCCCTTCTGGACAAACAACTGAACACAGTGGTAATACCTTCTCGCACAGATCTTCCCGAGTAGCACTTTCTCAGAGACATTTGTGTTGAACGTATCGGGACCCACTCTGTGGACTGCACGTACACATGGGCCCCTTGAGGCATCCCATTTCCTTCATCTCTACAGCTCAGTGAGAAGCAGAGCTGTCCCTTCTCCTGACCTCAACTGAGCACGTCCATGTCACACAGTTAGGGAGCAGTGATCTAGATCCCAAGGCCTCTCCTTTTCCTCCAAGTCCAGCGCTTTCTTACCTGTATTTATTGTCTCCTGTGTCTTTTGAGATAATCCCTAGCGCCACCGTTAAACAAAAAGCAGTAGGCAGTCTTAAACATTGAAATGTTGCTCAAAACCTCCTTAGTAGGGACAAAATAATCTATTCCTGAAGGAAGAAAGTTGAAATTCAATGTATTCAGGTTGAACTTGCTGCATCCTAGAACATTAAGCCTGGATGGTTCAGGCGATTAAGCATCCGACTCTTGATTTTCAGGTCATGATCTCAGGGTTGTGAGATTGAGCCCCTGTATGGGGGATCTTCGCTCGGCGTGGAGTCGGCTTGTCCCTCTACCTGTGCCCCTCCCCCCACTTG
Organism: Halichoerus grypus; assembly: GCF_964656455.1. Lineage (NCBI taxonomy): Eukaryota > Metazoa > Chordata > Mammalia > Carnivora > Phocidae > Halichoerus > Halichoerus grypus. Next base: position 13,297,037 of record NC_135719.1, on the reverse strand, counting down.
TGTGCTGGCTCTCTCTCTCTCTCTCAAAAAAATAAATAAATAAAATCTTAAAAAAAAAAAAAGAACATTAAGTCTCTGGCATTGTTCTCTCAGACCTTCTGAAACCTCACAGAGATTAGAGGACATTTTGAGATTAAGCATACGGGTCAGAGAATGAGGATAGGAAGGCCTCTTGAAACTCCACTACAGATATTGACTTTAAGCATAATAGTCCTTTAAGGAGAATGTTTAACTGACAACGTAGTCTTTTTTTTTTTCTTTCTTCAGATACCTCTTGTGAAACCTATTTTGACCCAGAATGTTTATTTTGGATGATCAGTGAATTTTTACATTGAAGGGGACTTCAGGGGTGATGCTGAACAACGCCATTTTGTGGCCAGCAACAACTGAGGCTCAGAAAAGCTGAGTGACATGCCCAACGTCACACCCCAAGAAAGGAGAAGCACCACTGATAGGACCTAGATCTCTTGATTCTTAGTTAAGGGTCTCTTCAGCTGTGAGCCTTTCCCTGTAGGTCCCTTGTTACATTTTTCTACCAGCTACAAATGTCCTCCCAAGTGTAGCTTTCTCGGAGAGCCATGAGCCTGGAGCGTTAAGGATTTGCCATGTGGAAGTCAGCCAAATCTTAAACCTTTCTCTCTGGCCTGCCTGGTCTTAGCCTTGTTTGTGACCTGGGTTCTAGCTTCCATTCGGACTCCCTATTTTTCCTCCTCTGCTCTGTGCTTTTTTTTTTTTTTTTTTTTTGGATTTTAGTAGGATTGATAAAGTTTGCTTTTGTCTGCACTCAGGATATTACTTAATAAAATACAAGGTCACTTGTGTGAATGGGAGTCAACATATGATAGTGATTACATGGTAAAGGAACAGAAGCCCAGCGAGGGAACACAAAAGCACATTTTCTGCTGCCAACTAGCAGCACTCACTGAGGGAAGCAAATAGTCTGCCTGTAATTCTGTCAACAAGCCTGAGGCACAGACTCTTGAAAATCCCAGAAGTGAATCTGTGAGTGAGGGGAAAAGCCCTAATGAAAGAAAATAGAGAAATGAGCTCTGTGCTGAGCAGAGTCACTCCCTGTGGCATTGTGATTGGGGCGCAGGCATCCATCCACATACACTTGGGCTGAAGTCCCTGTCTCCCACCCTTGTGAACTTTATGTTGTTGGTCACATGGCGCAACCTCTTTGAGACATAGTTTATTTTCAACAACAACAAAGAGGGGAATACTAATAATACCTACTTTGCTGAGTTATTGTACAGGTTGCAAATAGTGTCTGATACTAGGCATGAGAACTCAAGACTGTTAGCTATGATTATTATTATTATTATTATTACTAGCACCTTCCATCATTATCATGTTAGTCTAAGGCATCATGATTGATCCTACCTGCCAAAGATCAGTAGTTCATAAGAACTTCCCAACGAGTTATACATGCAAACTATTTATATTTTACCATATGTGTGTTTGTGGATACAGTTACACAATCTTTTATCCAAAATCACAGGTCATACACACTTTAGAGAAAAAAAAAGAAATCAGAACTTTGGAAATATTAGATAAGTTATACAGGGCACATAGCGTATGCTATGTAACAATCCCAGTGAATTCTGGAGTAGTGCCCTACAATCAGTCACATTCATTTCATTGTCAGGGGTTCCCAAGACCATCCCCAGACCTGGTGATTTGCTAGAAGGACTCGCAGAAGTCAGTATATAGTCATGCTCATAGCTATGATTTATTATAACAAAAGGACACAAAGCAGAATCAGCAAAGATAAAAAGCTCAAGGGACAAAGTCCAGAGGAAACCAGGCATAAGCTTCCAGAGCCTTCTCCCAGGGGGGTCACACAGGATGCACTTGATCTCTCCAGCTACATATTGTGACAACACATGTGACATGGCGTCTACCACGGACGCTCATTGGAGATTCAGCGCCCAGGGTTTTTATTGGGGACTCGACACATAAACACCCTCCACCTTGCACAGACCAAAATTCAAGACTCCCAGAAGGAGAAACAGGTTTGCAGCATAAGCCACATTGTTTCTATGAACAGCTTAGCATAGTAAGCCACTCTTATGAGTCAGGGATGGTGGCAACCCTCCCAAAATGCAAGTTTCCAGATGCCAGTCAGGAGCCAATCATGCAGAGGCCTTTTTAAGGGGGAGCAGTCTCAGGCCTGCTGCGCTCACTCTTTCCACGCAGCTTTCTGTAGCAAAATCTGTGAATAATTACACGAAGAGTCATGAAGACTCCAAGCAGCCTCATGCCACTTTGGGTCAGGCTTTGCCACCAAATCAATTCAGATTAGGTCAGGTATTGCTGTAAAACATGTCATGAAAGCCTCTGGTTTTCAGAACTTCTTGGGTTTTGGAATTGCCATGAAGAGATTAAAGCTGTTTTGTTCTCTCTCTCTCTCTTTCTGCTTTTTCTTTCTTCCTTCCGTTTTTCCTTTATTCCCTTCTCTTCTCCCTTTCTTTCTCTCTCTCTCTTTCTTTCTTTCTTCTTAACTTTACCTTTGCTCAATCTAATTATTAAGGAAAATGTAGACAGTTGCACAAAAATCAGGAGGTGAGAAATGCAAGCGTTTCATACCATTACAGGCTTTATAGCATACATGGTGGTATGATGTCCCTTGAAGGGAGATTGTGATAAATGTAGGGCAAACCCTAAAGCAATGACTAAAATAACCAAACAAGTGGTTCAGCTAATGAGCCAAAAAGGAGATAAAATGGAATCCCAAAATTATATTTAATTAATTCCAAACAAGATAGAACAACAGAGAAAGGGAACAAAAAACAAACGGGACAAATAGGGAACAAACAACAAGAAAACAGAGTTAAACCTAATGATATCAATGATTACATTAAAAGTAAAGAGCCCAAACATTCCATTTAAGAAGCAAAATGTCAGATTGGATAAAAAAGCAAGACCCACATTTGTGTTGCCTAGCAGAAATGATCTCTATAACAATGCAAATAGATTAAAAATAAGGATGAAAAAATATGCTATGTTAACACTAAAACACAAAACAAAACAAAAAAACAGAAAAACCAAGCAGAGTGGGTATATCAGTATCCCACAAAGTAAATTTCCAAGAATATTAGAAGAGATAAATAAGGTAATTTTATGGTGGTAAAAATGTCCTTTAAGAAGACAAAACAACGAGGGGCGCCTGAGTGGCTCAGTCGTTAAGCGTCTGCCTTCGGCTCAGGTCATGATCCCAGGGTCCTGGGATCGAGCCCCGCATCGAGCCCCGCATCGGGCTCCCTGCTCGGCGGGAAGCCTGCTTCTCCCTCTCCCTCTCCCCCTCCTTGTGTTCCCTCCCTCGCTGTCTCTCTCTCTGTCAAATAAATAAAATCTTTAAAAAAAAAAATAAATAAACTGCTTGTTTCTCCTTTTGCTCATGCTGGTTCAATCCCACCCAGCAATCATCTATTTCGCTTGTGAGTTCAGAAGGTCTCTGAAGGACGAGGCATGTGTGGGTCACACCACCGCATTGGGGATGCCCATGTTCCTACATCCACGTGGATCATAGAAAAACGGGCTCATGGCACTATGTTCTTTAGGATCACTAAGCGCAGCCTACACACAGCAGACCGATACGGGTGAACAGCCAAATCTTATGGGATCTGAAACAAAAACAAAAACCAAAAAGCAAAACAAAAAAAATCTTCTGCGATCTGGATGAAGGAGACAAAAATTTACTTGTGAGATAAAAATTATCAAAATCTTTTGATTTTTGAATTTTGGGGGGGGGTTGCCATCAGCCCGGAAACTGCTTTTTCCATGACTTTGTGCAGCACAGAGTGGCACAGAAAGAGATCCAAGGCCAGGAGAACACAAAGCAAAAAGATGCTTTTCCAGAGTGACAAGTACCTGCATCACACATCCTGCAAGTTTTACTCTAGAAGACAAGCTCCTGCAGGAGGGGCAGTTCAGCGCAGACAGCGAGAGCTGTGGAAATGGGGTGCAGCGATCTCTGTACCAATATATACAACTTCTGTTGCATTTGTAGAGACCCCTCTCTTTCTGCCACAGGTTAGTGTCAACGGTCCCGATTAAGTGCAGGAGCACTCCAAAGACGGCAGCATGGGACGTGGAATATGTGGGGCCCAAGTTAGGAATCATCAGAGCAAAACAGTGAAAGAAGGAGAGCGACAGATTCCAAGCTGAGATACCCTCCTTCCCACAGAGGTATCGTGGCAACTTCTCAGTGAAGGAGGTACATGGCTCTGGGACCCTACTGTCCGGTCCATAGAATTGGTGCCTGGATGCTGCTGCTGTAAATTAATAGTTTGTTCAACCATTCTGTCCTTACCACATCCTGATTTACTCTTTTTTTAAAAAAAAGATTTATTTATTTGCGAGAGAGAGAGCACGCGCACAAACAGGGGGGCGGGGCAGAGGGAGAAGGAGAAGTAGGCTCCCCACTGAGCAGGGAGCCCCACGCGGGGGGCTCGATCCCAGGACCCTGGGATCATGACCTGAGCCGAAGGCAGATGCTTAACCGTCTGAGCCACCCAGGCGCCCCTTAAATATGTGTTCATTTTTTTTTTTTAAGATTTTATTTTGAAGTGATCTCTACACCCAGTGTGGGGCTCGAACTCACAACCCTGAGATCAAGAGTCGCGCGCTCTACCGAAGTAATTTAATAAGCATGTAATTGGAACTTCAGCAGAAATTAAGAATAGAGTCAACATCACACTCTAAAAATATAGACCAGGCAGCAGGCGATATCGTTGCGAGAACAAAATGGAAAAAAAAAAAAAAGATTCAGTAGTGGCGCGGCCAGGATGAATTGCACAAGATTTATCACTAATGGAATTGTGGGAATGCCTGCCCAATATTGCCAGGCCTCCTAATTGTCCAAGAGCTGCCAGTAACCCAGATTTTGACTTGAATTCAGTAGATTTTTGACATGTTGACGTGAGTGTAATGAGGCCAACATTTTTTTGGCCAAATTAACATGTATGTGTACAGGTGAATCCAAAGACCCATAGTTTGTGGGACCTGCTGTGTGTGGAGCCGACTTATCATTATATTCTAGATGCTGGTGCCTGAGCCAGCAAAGGCTGCTTACCGAGTCTATGGGTGAGAAATACTTTACCGTTTCTGCAAGTCTGTTTTTCCATCTGTTTTCCGTCTTTTGTTCACCCGTATCGGTCTGCTGTGTGTAGGCTGCGCTTAGTGATCCTAAAGAACATAGTGCCATGAGCCCGTTTTTCTATGATCCACGTGGATGTAGGAACATGGGCATCCCCAATGCGGTGGTGTGACCCACACATGCCTCGTCCTTCAGAGACCTTCTGAACTCACAAGCGAAATAGATGATTGCTGGGTGGGATTGAACCAGCATGAGCAAAAGGAGAAACAAGCAGTTTATTTATTTTTTTTTTTAAAGATTTTATTTATTTGACAGAGAGAGAGACAGCGAGGGAGGGAACACAAGGAGGGGGAGAGGGAGAGGGAGAAGCAGGCTTCCCGCCGAGCAGGGAGCCCGATGCGGGGCTCGATCCCAGGACCCTGGGATCATGACCTGAGCCGAAGGCAGACGCTTAACGACTGAGCCACTCAGGCGCCCCTGGTTGTTTTGTCTTCTTAAAGGACATTTTTACCACCATAAAATTACCTTATTTATCTCTTCTAATATTCTTGGAAATTTACTTTGTGGGATACTGATATACCCACTCTGCTTGGTTTTTCTGTTTTTTTTGTTTTGTTTTGTTTTTTAGTGTTAACATAGCATATTTTTTCATCCTTATTTTTAATCTATTTGCATTGTTGTAGAGATCATTTCTGCTAGGCAACACGAATGTGGGTATTGCTTTTTTATCCAATCTGACATTTTGCTTCTTAATTGGAATGTTTGGGCTCTTTACTTTTAATGTAATCAATGATATCATTAGGTTTAACTCTGTTTGCTTGTTGTTTGTTCCCTATTTGTCTCATTTGTTTTTTGTTCCCTTTTTCTGTTGTTCTAACTTGTTTGGAATTAATTAAATATAATTTTGGGATTCCATTTTATCTCCTTTTTGGCTCATTAGCTGAACCACTTGTTTGGTTATTTTAGTCATTGCTTTAGGGTTTGCCCTACATTTATCACAATCTCCCTTCAAGGGACATCATACCACCATGTAGGGTATAAAGCCTGTAATGGTATGAAACGCTTGCATTTCTCACCTCCTGACTTTTGTGCAACTGTATACATTTTCCTTAATAATTAGATTGAGCAAAGGTAAAGTTAAGAAGAAAGAAAGAGAGAGAGAGAGAGAAAGGGAGAAGAGAAGGGAATAAAGGAAAAACGGAAGGAAGAAAGAAAAAGCAGAAAGAGAGAGAGAGAGAGAGAGAGAACAAAACAGCTTTAATCTCTTCATGGCAATTCCAAAACCCAAGAAGTTCTGAAAACCAGAGGCTTTCATGACATGTTTTACAGCAATACCTGACCTAATCTGAATTGATTTGGTGGCAAAGCCTGACCCAAAGTGGCATGAGGCTGCTTGGAGTCTTCATGACTCTTCGTGTAATTATTCACAGATTTTGCTACAGAGAGCTGCGTGGAAAGAGTGAGCGCAGCAGGCCTGAGACTGCTCCCCCTTAAAAAGGCCTCTGCATGATTGGCTCCTGACTGGCATCTGGAAACTTGCATTTTGGGAGGGTTGCCACCATCCCTGACTCATAAGAGCGGCTTACTATGCTAAGCTGTTCATAGAAACAATGTGGCTTATGCTGAAAACCTCTTTCTCCTTCTGGGAGTCTTGAATTTTGGTCTGTGCAAGGTGGAGGGTGTTTATGTGTCGAGTCCCCAATAAAAACCCTGGGCGCTGAATGTCCAATGAGCTTCCATGGTAGATGCCATTTCGCATGTGTTGTCACATATGTAGCTGGAGAGATCAAGTGCATCCTGTGTGACCCCCCTGGGAGAAGGCTCTGGAAGCTTATGCCTGGTTTCCTCTGGACTTTGTCCCTTGAGCTTTTTATCTTTGCTGATTCTGCTTTGTGTCCTTTTGTTATAATAAATCATAGCTATGAGCATGACTATATGCTGACTTCTGCGAGTCCTTCTAGCAAATCACCAGGTCTGGGGATGGTCTTGGGAACCCCTGACAATGAAGTGAATGTGACTGATTGTAGGGCACTACTCAGCAATTCACTGGGATTGTTACATAGCATATGCTATGTGCCCTGTATAACTTATCTAATATTTCCAAAGTTCTGATTTCTTTTTTTTTTCTCTAAAGTGTGTATGACCTGTGATTTTGGATAAAAGATTGTGTAACTGTATCCACAAACACACATATGTTAAATATAAATAGTTTGTATGTATAACTTGTCGGGAAGTTCTTATGAACTACTCATCTTTGCCAGATAAGATCAATCATGATGCCTTAGACTAAGATGATAATGATGGAAGGTGCTAGGAATAATAATAATAATAATAATAATAATAATAATAATAATAATAATCATAGCTAACAGTCTTGAGTTCTCATGCCTAGTATCAGACACTATTTGCAACCTGTACAATAACTCAGCAAAGTAGGTATTATTAGTATTCCCCTCTTTGTTGTTGTTGAAAATAAACTATGTCTCAAAGAGGTTGCGCCATGTGACCAACAACATAAAGTTCACAAGGGTGGGAGACAGGGACTTCAGCCCAAGTGTATGTGGATGGATGCCTGCGCCCCAATCACAATGCCACAGGGAGTGACTCTGCTCAGCACAGAGCTCATTTCTCTATTTTCTTTCATTAGGGCTTTTCCCCTCACTCACAGATTCACTTCTGGGATTTTCAAGAGTCTGTGCCTCAGGCTTGTTGACAGAATTACAGGCAGACTATTTGCTTCCCTCAGTGAGTGCTGCTAGTTGGCAGCAGAAAATGTGCTTTTGTGTTCCCTCGCTGGGCTTTTGTTCCTTTGCCATGTAATCGCTACCATATGTTGCCTCTCATTCACACAAGTGACCTTGTATTTTATTAAGTAATATCCTGAGTGCAGACAAAAGCAAACTTTATCAATCCTACTAAAATCCAAAAAAAAAAAAAAAAAACAATGCACAGAGCAGAGGAGGAAAAATAGGGAGTCCGAATGGAAGCTAGAACCCAGGTCACAAACAAGGCTAAGACCAGGCTGGCCAGAGAGAAAGGTTTAAGATTTGGCTGACTTCCACATGGCATATCCTTAACGCTCCAGGCTCATGGCTCTCCGAGAAAGCTACACTTGGGAGGACATTTGTAGCTGGTAGAAAAATGTAACAAGGGATCTACAGGGAAAGGCTCACAGCTGAAGAGACCCTTAACTAAGAATCAAGAGATCTAGGTCCTATCAGTGGTGCTTCTCCTTCTTTGGGGTGTGACGTTGGGCATGTCACTCAGCTTTCCTGAGCCTCAGTTGTCGCTGGCCACAAAATGGCATTGTTCAGCATCACCCCTGAAGTCCCCTTCAACGTAAAAATTCACTGATCATCATCACCAAATAAACATTCTCAGTCAAAATAGGTTTCACAAGAGGTATCTGAAGAAAGAAAAAAAAAAAAGTCTATGTTGTCAGTTAAACATTCTCCTTAAAGGACTATTATGCTTAAAGTCAATATCTGTAGTGGAGTTTCAAGAGGCCTTCCTATCCTCATTCTCTGAACAGTATGCTTAATCTCAAAATGTCCTCTAATCTCTGTGAGGTTTCAGAAGGTCTGAGAGAACAATGCCAGAGACTTAATGTTCTTTTTTTTTTTTTAAGATTTTATTTATTTATTTTTTTGAGAGAGAGAGAGAGAGCCAGCACACAAGTGGGGGGAGGGGCACAGGTAGAGGGACAAGCCGACTCCACGCTGAGGGAAGACTCCCCATGCAGGGGCTCAATCTCATGACCCTGAAATCATGACCTGAAAATCAAGAGTCGGATGCTTAATAGCCTGAACCATCGAGGCTTAATGTTCTAGGATGCAGCAAGTTCAACCTGAATACATTGAATTTCAACTTTCTTCCTTCAGGAATAGATTATTTTGTCCCTACTAAGGAGGTTTTGAGCAACATTTCAATGTTTAAGACTGCCTACTGCTTTTTGTTTAACGGTGGCGCTAGGGATTATCTCAAAAGACACAGAAGACAATAAAAAAAAGCGCTGGACTTGGAGGAAAAGGAGAGGCCTTGGGATCTAGATCACTGCTCCCTAACTGTGTGACATGGACGTGCTCAGTTGAGGTCAGGAGAAGGGACAGCTCTGCTTCTCACTGAGCTGTAGAGATGAAGGAAATGGGATGCCTCAAGGGGCCCATGTGTACATGCAGCCCGCAGAGTGGGTCCCGAGACGTTCAACACAAATGTCTCTGAGCAAGTGCTACTCGGGAAGATCTGTGCGAGAAGGTATTACCACTGTGTTCAGTTGTTTGTCCAGAAGGGGATGTGTTCTAGTTTGGACGCTGTGATGGTTAAGTTTATGAGTGACCTTGACGGGCCACAGGATTCAACATTATTTCTGGGTGTGCCTGTGAAGATGTTTCCAGAAGAGATTAACATTTGAAAAGGTGAACTGACTAAAGCAAATGGCCCTGTGCAGTGTGGGTAGGCATCATTCAACCCAAACTCTTAAATGTCTGAATCTCTCTCTGTCTGACAGTTGAAGCTGAGATATCTTCCTGCCCTCAGTGCTCCTGGTTCTCAGACCTTCACACCTGACCCAGAATCTATACCACCAACACTCAGGCATTTGAACTATTCCATGAGCCAATTCCTTATAATAAATCATTATCTATCTATCTATCTATCTATCTATCTATCTAACTATCTATCTATCTATCTATCTATCTATCTATCTATCATCTCCTATTGGTTCTGTTTCTCTGGAGAACCTTGACTAATACAGGCACCAAGAAGGAAGTAAAAGTTTATAACTTCAGAATAATAGACCAAGTAATGATTTAAGGAGTTGTTAATAATGGTGATATTAATAAACAGTAGCTTAAATGTATTGAATGCTTAGAGTGTATACTTTGGTGCTTAGTACTCTGGCTACATTAATTCTTTGAACATACCATAATAGTATTTGTACTAAGCAGATGAGAAAACTGAGGTCCCAAGGAGTTGAACCTACTCAAGACCACTCACCAGTGAGTGGCTAAGCTATATTTTGAACCAGAGTCCAATTCTAGAGTCCATTTTGTTTTAAAGATTTTATTTATTTATGTATTAGAGAGCGAGAGAGAGAGAAACACCATGAGAGGGGAGAAGGTCAGAGGGAGAAGCAGGCTCGCCGCTGAGCTGGGAGCCCGATGTGGGACTCCATCCCAGGACTCCAGGATCATGACCTGAGCTGAAGGCAGTCGCTTAACCAACTGAGCCACCCAGGTGCCCTCTAGAGTCCATTTTTATATACAAAGCAAGCAGTCAACATCATAGCAGGAATAGCTTTGGGAGACAATCATCTATAGAAATTTATACATTAAAAACTTGATATTTAGGGCACCTGGGTGGCTCAGTTGGTTGGGCGACTACCTTCGGCTCAGGTCATGATCCTGGAGTCCCTGGATCGAGTCCCGCATCAGGCTCCCTGCTCGGCGGGGAGTCTGCTTCTCCCTCTGACCCTCCCCCCTCTCATGTGCTCTCTCTCATTCTCTCTCTCTCAAATAAAAAAATAAAATATTTAAAAAAAAAAAAAACTTGATATTTAGAACTTTGGGGCACCTGGGTTGCTCAGTTGTTTAAGCATCTGATTTGATCTCAGCTCGGGTCTTGATCTCATGAGTTGGAGCCCCACATTGAGCTCCAGGCTGGGCGTGGAGACTACTTAAAAAAAAAATCCTAAAATTTTGAGCATTGAGAAATTAAAAACACAAGAAACAACAAATGTTGACAAGGATGTAGAGAAAAAGGAACTCTCGTGCTCTGTTGGTGGGAATGAAAACTGGTGTAGCCACTGTAAAAAGCAGTATGAAATTTACTCAAAAATTTAAAACTCTAACTATCCTATGATCCAGTGATGACACTACTGGTTATTTACCCCAAAAATACAAAAACACTAATTCGAAAGGATAGCTGCACCCCTGTGTTTATTGAAGCATTATCTACAATAGCCCAATTGCCTATCAAGAGATGAATGGATAAAGCAGATGTGGTATACATATACAATGGAAAATTATTCAGCCATAAAAAGATTGAAATCTTGGGATGCCTGGGTGGCTCAGTCGATTAAGCATCTGCCTTTGGCTCAGGTCATGATCCCTGGGTCCTGGGATCGAGTCCCCCATTGGGCTCCTTGCTCAGTGGGGAGCCTGCTTCTCCCTCTGCCTGCCACTCCCCCCACTTGTGCTCTCTCTCACTGACAAATAAATAAATAAAATCTTTAAAAAAAATGAAATCTTGCCATTTGCAATGACACGGATGAAGCTGAAGGGTATTATGCTATGCGAAATAAAGACAAATACCATATGATTTCACTCATACGTGGAATTTAAGGAAAAAAATGAACAAAGAAAAAAAGAGAGAGAGAGAGAGACAAACCAAGAAACAGACTCTTAACTATAGAGAACAAACTGATGGTTACCAGAGGGGAGGTTGGTGGGGGTTGGGAGATACAGGTGATGGGGATTAAGGAGTGCACTTATCATGTTGAGCTCTGAGTAATGTATAGAATATTTGAAGCATTGTATTGTACACCTGAAACTAATAAACACTGTATGATGATTTTACTGGAATTAAAATTTAAAAATTTAATAAAATTAAGGAAAAAAAACCCAACTTTGAGCATTGAGAGATTTATAGATCTACAAACTAACCTGAACAGCAGGAAGCTAAATCCCAGGACAAAGAGAACCTAGACAGAAAAGAACATTTTAGATAAAATAGCAACTGTTCTCTTGGTCTTTCTGGTGAAAGGTTAGCATCCTCTCTTACTAAGGAGTAATTGGATGTCTGTATCAGAACTTCACTATATAAAGCCATTTTATGGTGGTTGATCATAAAGTGAAAGAATGTGGGTTTGGTTATCTCTGATGAATACTTTAGACATCTTTTTTTTTTTTTTTAAGATTGATTGAGTGATTGATTGAGTGATTGATTTATCTGAGAGAGAGAGAACACACAAGTGGGGGAAGGGGCAGAGAGAGAGGGAGAAGGAGAGAAGCAGACTCCCCACTGACCGTGGAATCTGACCCGGGGCTTGATCTCACCACCCTAAGATCATGACGTGAGCCGAAATCAAGAGTAGGACCCTTAACTGACTGAGCCACCCAGGTGCCCCAAAATCCTTAGACATCATTGCATACATCGTCTTCAAGATCTTTTCTAAGTGAAATATAGATCAGGATGTGACAAACTTTTTCTGTGCAGTGCTAGGTAGTAAGTATGCTCAGCGCTGTGGCCCATATGGTCTCCCTCTAAACAGCTATAGGGCTCAGCTAGCATAGTGGGACATCACCCATAGACCATTCAGAATTAGATGGGCATGGCTGTATCCCAATAAAACTTCATTTACAAAAGTAGGTGGCAGGTCATTTGCCAAACCTTGGTACGTAGCTGGTATCTGTGTTAGGTAAAGCAACCAGCGCATCTTATTTTGCTCTGGACTGTCCCGGCTTTATCACCGGAAGTCCTACATCCCATGAAACCCTTCATTCCAAGTTGATTGCCATGAATAAGTTGACTTACAGTCAAATTCTGAGACATAGAGCACTCCAGATGTAACATTCATCCCTCTCCCCACCCTAAAATTGCCTTTGCCAAGCTTATATCTGTCATCATAGAGTTATAAATTACAAGTGCATTCTGTTAACCCCCAAATATTACACATGCACAAGGGACAGGAACCAGATACCAATTTTCTTTTACAACATTTGCTTCCATAAGGGGACTTCCCACTTCCTCCCACAGTTGGTCCCATCTTCAGACAAAAGTACAGACTGAGTGTTGGCAAGGTGTCTGGGCATCTCCGGAGATAAAAGTGAAAGTATAATAGAATTGTCATTTTGGACTAATTATTATGATTCCATGTTAGAGCAAGCCCCAGGGGGTCTGCTGAACTTCAGTGGATAAACAAAGGAAGGAGTCTTCAAGGAGTGCAGTAATACAGAGGCAAAGGAACCCCAAACAGAGCACTAATTGGCTGTTTTCTTGGCAGCTTCAGCCAGCTCCAGCCTGGGCTTTTAAGGAGGATGTGTTAGGAATTACGGAAACCATGATCTCTCTACTGTCGGGAAGGCTGGGACACACCAGGGATGCAAATAATAGGCTGATGTTCATGGTATTTGGAGAGAAAATTGGTACCTCCCTTTGCTACCTATGTAGCCTTGGCCTTGGAGAAGTCCCTAAGTCCTTAGGCTTCAGAGTCCCCATCTTTCACGCAGTAATAAAACCAAGCACCCCATAGAGTTCTGTTGAGAACTGAAGGTGACATTCCTCATGAATTTGCCTAATTTAGGAATGTGTCTTTATACATATGGTCTGACTTGCCATGAGGCTGCATCCTCTGTGGGGTTCTGTATTTGGGGAACACACCCTGTATTGGTGAGTCAGGGATGGTATCCCAGAAGTTATTACTTTTATGTTAAAAGCTAAAGGATGATGAGTATTTATTTAATTAAAGTAAAAGGAAGGAGATGGGCGGAGCAAGATGGCGGAGGAGTAGGAGACCTGCATTTCGTCTCCTCTCAGGAATTCAGCTGGATAGGGATCAAACCATTCTGAACACCTACAAACTCAACAGGAGATCGAAGAAAAGAATAGCAACAACTCTCTGAACAGAAAAGCGACCACTTTCTGGAAGGTAGGACGTGCGGAGAAGTGAATCCGAGGCGTTATTAGGGAGGATAGACGGTGGGGGAGGGGCCTCCGTCGGCCCCTTCTGGCAAGTGATAGAGCCAGGGAGCACAAAATCGGAACTTTTAGAAGTCTGCTCCGCTGAGGGACGTCACTCTGGTGGCGAAGTTGGGGGTGGAACCCTCGCGGGACAGTGTGGTCTCAGGACCCTCGGGGTCACAGAAAGACCTGGGGCGCCTGAGTGCGGCAGAGCTCCCAGGTATCGGAGCAGGGAAGCCGGCTGCAGAGACGGAGCCCAGGCGCGGGCTCTCAGCTCGGGGTTGCTATAAACCGTGATCCGCGGCACAGTCGGGCCACTGCTCCTCCAGCAGGGACCCAACAAGCGGCAGATCCAGGGAGACTCACCTTCTTCCCCCGGGAGGAGAGGTGCGGGAGCGCACCGCAGGGATCTGCTGGGTTTGGAGACTCCACGCCGGGTCGGGTGCCGGATAGAAAGGCGCGGTCACAGGCCGGGTGAGCGCGGAGTGTGGCCGGAGATCGGGGAGACGGGAGTGACTGACTGCTTTTCTCTGGGGGCTCGCTGAGGAGCGGGACCCCGAGTTCTCGGCTCCTCCGGGGCGGAGACTGGGAGGCCGCCATTTTCACTCTCCGCCTCCAAAGCTGTACGGAAAGCTTGCAGGGAACAAAAGCTCCGGAGAGCAAACCCCAGCAGATTACTTGGCCCGGACCTGCAAGGGCGGGGCAATTTTGCCTCCGGCAAAGACATTTGGGAACCACGGCAACAGGCCCCTCCCCCAGAAGATCAGCGAGAACAGCCAGCCAAGACCAAGTTTACCGATCAATGAGAACGGCAGAACTCCAGCGCTAGGGGAATACTGCACATAGAATTCATGGCTTTTTTACCATGATTCTTTAGTCTTTCCAAGTTAATTATTTTTTTTATCTGTCCTTTTCTCTTTTTTCTTTTTTTCTTTTTTTTTTTGAATTTTTCTTTTTCCCTTTTTCAACCAACATCTTATCAATCCCTTCTTTAAAAAAAAAAAACATTTTTATTTTTCATTTTTAAAGTCATATTCTATCCCTTCATAATAGTTACCCGTATTTTTGGCATATATATATAAGTTGTTCTCTCTTTAAAATCTTGAGATAGTTTCTTCTAACAGATGAAAATATACTCTAAATCTCTAGTGTATGGTTTTTTTCTACTCCCCTGCCTGATCACATTCTCTCCCTTTTTTCTCTCTTTCTTTTTTTTTTTTTTAATCCCCTTCTTTCTTTTTTCAAACAACTTATCAAATCCTTTTTTAAAATTTTTTATAATTTCCATCTTTACAGTCATATTCCATCCCTTCATCATATCAACCCTTATTATTGTACATATATAAGTTTTTATTTCTTTAAAATTTTGGGAGGCACTTTCTTTTAACAGACCAAAATACACCCAAAATCTAGTGTGTGGCACTGATCCATAAACCAGCTTGATCATATTTGATCACATTCTGTTTTTGTTTTGTTTTGTTTTGTTCTGCTTTTGTTTGTTATTATCTTTATCTTTTTCTTTTTTCTTTTTTTCTTTCTTTTTCTTTTTTCTCTCTTTCCCTTTCTTTTCCCACTACTTCAGGTCTTTTCTGAGTTGTTTAGAGTATATTTTCTGGGGACGTTGTTACCCTGCTAGCATTTTGTTCTCGCATTAATCTATTCTCTGCACAAAATGACAAGACGGAAAAAATCACCTCAACAAAAAGAACAGGAGGTAGTACCGACTGCCAGGGACCTACTCAATATGGACATTAGTACGATGTCAGATCTAGAGTTCAGAACCATCACTTTAAAGATACTAGCTGGGCTTGAAAAAAGCATGGAAGTTATTAGACAAACCCTTTCTGGAGAAGTAAAAGAACTAAAATCGAACCAAGTAGAAATCAAAAAGGCTATTAATGAGGTGCAATCAAATATGGGGGCACTAACTGCTAGGATAAATGAGGCAGAAGAAAGAATCAGTGAGATAGAAGACCAAATGATGGAAAATAAAGAAGCTGAGAAAAAGAGAGATAAACAACTACTGGATCACGAGGGCAGAATTCGAGAGATAAACGATACCATAAGACGAAACAACGTTAGAATAATTGGGATCCCAGAAGAAGAAGAAAGAGAGAGAGAGGCAGAAGGTATAATAGAGCAAATTATAGCAGAGAATTTCCCTAATTTGGGGAAGGAAACAGGCATCAAAATCCAGGAAGCACAGAGAACCCCTCTCAAAATCACTAAAAATAGGTCAACACCCTGACATCTAATAGTAAAACTTACGAGTCTCGGAGACAAAGAGAAAATCCTGAAAGCAGCTCGGGAGAAGAGATATGTAACCTACAATGGTAGAAACATTAGATTGGCAACAGACTTATCCACAGAGACCTGGCAGGCCAGAAAGGACTGGCAGGACATATTCAGAGCACTAAATGAGAAAAATATGCAGCCAAGAATACTATATCCAGCTAGGCTGTCATTGAAAATTGAAGGAGAGATAAAAAGCTTCCAGGACAAACAAAAACTAAAGGAATTCGCAAATACGAAACCAGCCCTACAAGAAATATTGAAAGGGGTCCTCTAAGCAAAGAGAGAGCCTAAAAGCAACATAGACCAGAAAGGAACACAAACAATATACAGTAACAGTCACTTTACAGGCAATACAATGGCACTAAATTCCTATCTTTCAATAGTTACCCTGAATGTAAATGGGCTAAATGCCCCAATCAAAAGACACAGGCTATCAGATTGGATTAAAAAACAAGACCCATCGATATGCTGTCTGCAAGAGACTCATTTTAGACCCAAAGACACCCCCAGATTGAAAGTGAGGGGGTGGAAAACCATTTACCATGCTAATGGACACCAAAAGAAAGCTGGGGTGGCAATCCTTATATCAGACAAATTAGATTTTAAACCAAAGACTGTAATAAGAGATGAGGAAGGACACTATATCCTACTTAAAGGGTCTATCCAACAAGAAGATCTAACAATTGTAAATATCTATGCCCCTAACATGGGAGCAGCCAATTATATAAGGCAATTAATAACAAAAGCAAAGAAACACATTGACAACAATACAATAATAGTGGGGGATTTTAACACCCCCCTCACTGAAATGGACGGATCGTCTAAGCAAAAGCTCAACAAGGAAATAAAGACTTTAAATGACACACTGGACCAAATGGACTTCACAGACATATTCAGAACATTCCATCCCAAAGCAACGGAATACACATTCTTCTCTAGTGCCCATGGAACATTCTCCAGAATAGATCACATCCTAGGTCATTAATCAGGTCTCAACCGGTACCAGAAGATTGGGATCATCCCCTGCATATTTTCAGACCACAATGCTTTGAAACTAGAACTCAATCACAAGAGGAAAGTCGGAAAGAACTCAAATACATGGACGCTAAAGGGCATCCTACTGAAGAATGAACGGGTCAACCAGGAAATTAAAGAAGAATTTAAAAAATTCATGGAAACCAATGAAAATGAAAACACAACTATTCAAAATCTTTGGGATACAGCAAAGGCAGTCCTAAGAGGAAAGTATATAGCAATACAAGCCTTTCTCAAGAAACAAGAAAGGTCTCAAGTACACAACCTAACCCTACACCTAAAGGAGCTGGAGAAAGAACAGCAAATAAAGCCTAAACCCAGCAGAAGAAGGGAAATAATAAAGATCAGAGCAGAAATCAATGAAATAGAAACCAAAAGAACAGTAGAACAGATCAACGAAACTAGGAGCTGGTTCTTTGAAAGAATTAACAAGATTGATAAGCCCCTGGCCAGACTTATCAGAAAGAAAAGAGAAAGGACCCAAATCAACAAAATCATGAATGAAAGAGGAGAAATCACAACCAACACCAAAGAAATACAAACAATTATAAGAACATATTATGAGCAACTCTATGCCAGCAAATTAGTTAACCTGGAAGTAATGGATGCATTCCTAGAGATGTATCAACTACCAAAACTGAACCAGGAAGAAATAGAAAACCTGAACAGACCTATAACCACTAAGGAAATAGAAGCAGTCATCAAAAATCTCCCAAAACACAAAAGCCCAGGGCCAGATGGCTTCCCAGGGGAATTCAACCAAACATTTCAAGAAGAATTAATACCTATCCTTCTGAAACTGTACCAAAAAATAGAAATGGAAGGAAAACTTCCAAACTCATTTTATGAGGCCAGCATTACCTTGATCCCCAAACCAGACAAAGACCCCATCAAAAAGGAGAATTACAGACCAATATCCCTGATGAACATGGATGCAAAAATTCTCACCAAAATACTAGCCAATAGGATCCAACAGTACATTAAAAGGATTATTCACCATGACCAAGTCGGATTTATCCCTGGGCTGCAAGGTTGGTTCAACATCCGCAAATCAATCAACGTGATACAACACATTAACAAAAGAAACAACAAGAACCATATGATCCTCTCAATAGATGCAGAAAAAGCATTTGACAAAGTACAGCATCCTTTCTTGATCAAAACTCTTCAGAGTATAGGGATAGAGGGTACATACCTCAATATCATAAAAGCCATCTATGAAAAACCTACAGCGAATATCATTCTCAATGGGGAAAAACTGAGAGCTTTCCCCCTAAGGTCAGGAACGTGGCAGGGATGTCCACTATCACCACTGCTATTCAACATAGTATTGGAAGTCCTAGCCACAGCAATCAGACAACAAAAAGAAATCAAAGGCATCCAAATTGGCAAAGAAGAAGTCAAACTCTCACTCTTTGCAGATGATATGATACTTTATGTGGAAAATCCCAAAGACTCCACCCCAAAACTGCTAGAACTCATACAGGAATTCAGTCAAGTGGCAGGATATAAAATCAATGCACAGAAGTCAGTGGCATTCCTATACACCAACAACAAGTCAGAAGAAAGAGAAATTAAGGAGTCGATCCCATTTACAATTGCACCCAAAACCATAAGATACCTAGGAATAAATCTAACCAAAGAGGCAAAGGATCTGTACTCAGAAAACTATAAAATACTCATGAAAGAAATTGAGGAAGACACAAAGAAATGGAAAAACGTTCCATGCTCATGGATTGGAAGAACAAATATTGTGAAGATGTCAATCCTACCTAGAGCAATCTACACATTCAATGCAATCCCCATCAAAATACCATCCACTTTTTTCACAGAAATGGAACAAATAATCCTAAAATTTGTATGGAACCAGAAAAGACCCCGCATAGCCAGAGGAATGTTGAAAAAGAAAAGCAAAGCTGGCGGCATCAGAATTCCGGACTTCCAGCTCTACTACAAAGCTATCATCATCAAGACAGTATGGTACTGGCACAAAAACAGACACATAGATCAATGGAACAGAATAGAGAGCCCAGAAATGGACCCTCAACTCTATGGTCAACTCATCTTTGACAAAGCAGGAAAGAATGTCCAATGCAAAAAAGACAGTCTCTTCAACAAATGGTGTTGGGAAAATTGGACAACCACATGCAGAAGAATGAAACTGGACCATTTCCTTACACCACACACAAAAATAGACTCCAAATGGTTGAAAGACCTCAATGTGAGACAGGAGTTCATCAAAATCCTAAAGGAGAACACAGGCAGCAACCTCTTCGACCTCAGCCGCAGCAACTTCTTCCTAGAAACATCGCCAAAGGCAAGGGAAGCAAGGGCAAAAATGAACTATTGGGACTTCATCAAGATAAAAAGCTTTTGCAAAGCAAAGGAAACAGTCAACAAAACCAAAAGACAACTGACAGAATGGGAGAAGATATTTGCAAATGACATATCAGATAAAGGGCTAGTATCCAAAATCTATAAAGAACTCATCAAACTCAACACCAAAAGAACAAAGAATCCAATCAAGAAATGGGCAGAAGATATGAACAGACATTTTTCCAAAGAAGACATCCAAATGGCCAACAGACACATGAAAAGGTGCTTAACATCACTCGGCATCAGGGAAATCCAAATCAAAACCTCAATGAGATACCACCTCACACCAGTCAGAATGGCTAAAATTAACAAGTCAGGAAATGACAGATGTTGGCGGGGATGCGGAGAAAGGGGAACCCTCCTACACTGTTGCTGGGAATGCAAGCTGGTGCAGCCACTCTGGAAAACAGTATGGCGGTTCCTCAAAAAGTTGAAAATAGAGCTACCATATGATCCAGCAATTGCACTCCTGGGTATTTACCCCAAAGATACAAAAGTAGGGACCCGAAAGGGTACGTGCACCCCGATGTTTATAGCAGCAATGTCCACAATAGCCAAACTGTGGAAAGAGCCAAGATGTCCATCAACAGATGAATGGATAAAGAAGAGGTGGTATATATATACAATGGAATATTATGCAGCCATCAAAAGGAATGAGATCTTGCCATTTGCAACGATGTGGATGGAACTGGAGGGTATTATGCTGAGCGAAATAAGTCAAACAGAGAAAGACATGTATCATATGACCTCACTGATATGAGGAATTCTTAATCTCAGGAAACAAACTGAGGCTTGCTGGAGTGGGGGGTGGGATGGGAGGGATGGGGTGACTGGGAGATGGACACTGGGGAGGGTATGTGTTCTGGTAAGCGCTGTGAAATGTGCAAGACTGTTGAATCTCAGATCTGTACCTCTGAAACAAATAATGCAATATATGTTACGAAAGAAAAAAAGAAGAAGAAGAATGTAGCAGGAGGGGAAGAATGAAGGGGGGGAAATCGGAGGGGGAGAAGAACCATGAGAGACGATGGACTCTGAAAAACAAACTGAGGGTTCTAGAGGGGAGGGGGGTGGGAGGATGGGTTAGCCTGGTGATGGGTATTGAGGAGGGCACGTTCTGCATGGAGCACTGGGTGTTATGCACAAACAATGAATCATGGAACACTATATCTAAAACTAATGAGGTAATGTATGGGGATTAACATAACAATAAAAAAATTAAAAAAAATAAAGTAAAAGGAAGGAGATGTAAATGGATTTAGGAGAGGGAAAATACTTTGTGAAACTATGGAGATAAGAGAGTGAAGACAAGGAGGGAGAGAGACAGACAGAGAGAGAGAGAGATCCAAAGAAGTGAAAGAAATCCCCCACAACTGGGGAGGGAGGGCCCGTGGGGCAGAGCGGAGAGAGGTGTTTGAGGAGGGGTAACCTGGACCAGACCATACAGGCTTTGCCAACCACACTGAGGGGCAGCGTTGTCCTGAGGGCTAGGGGCCTTCATAGCAGGTGCAACATTTAGGTTTTTAAAAATTATTTTTAGGGACGCCTGGGTGGCTCAGTTGGTTAAGCGACTGCCTTCGGCTCAGGTCATGATCCTGGAGTCCCGGGATCGAGTCCCGCATCAGGCTCCCTGCCCGGCAGGGAGTCTGCTTCTCCCTCTGACCCTCCTCCCTCTCATGCTCTCTGTCTCTCATTCTCTCTCTCTCAAATAAATTAAAAAAAAAAAAAATAAAAAAATAAAAATTATTTTTAAAAGATTCTTGCTCTGACTACAGAACGGAAAATGTCTGTTGATAGAAGGCAGCAGCAGTGAGGGGTAGAGTGTCGGGTGTAAGGGTGAGGGAAAAAACAGGATTCAGAGAACCGGACCCACAAGGAGGCAGTTACGATCGTCTGGATGAGAGGCAATGGGCTGTGGCTGGGGTGATGTTCCATGAGAGAGTCCAGTGGAATCTCTGCCTGGGTCAGAGCCCGGGATCACTAGCGCAGCAGAGAAAGGCACGGGGCTAATGGAGGCAAGCAGTGAAATTTAAATTGGAAGGAAACCAAACTGACCCACAGTGGACCCAGAAGAGCAACAAAGTGGGAGCCAAAAACACCTGTCCAATTTTAAAGCATATTTAAAGTCACGCGTGCAGTTGGCGTTTGCTATTTCCTGGCCACCCGATATCCATTTATCCAAAGTCTGAGGGCGATCTCTAATTTCTTTCTGGACGACCACTCCTAGATCTTCATTCAATGGCCCTGTGCTTCCTTTGGTGTTGATTTCACTCCTGGCTATAGGGAAGGACAAGAAGCTGACCCTCTGCTCAGCACTGCCCCCAGATCTGTGCAAGTAGGACCCTATCTTGGGTCCTGCTTCAGCCTTCCTGCATCATATTCATCTGCACTGTGGAGAATACACTGAGCCCAGTTGATATATCCAACAGGACCCCCCACTTCCCATTTTTGTCCATGATCTAGATCTAAGTATCCAGGATCCCAGAATGACCTGCCTAAACATCTCTACCTGCTTCCAAGTCACATGGTGGCCTCTTCCCTCTCCTGAGAGCAGACAAGGCAGCTGGTATGTGCTCACCTGGGTGGTTAATAGCTAGCTGTTTGTGGCATTGTGGACCAAGTATGGATGTGCATGCCAGAGTGACCACATGTGTACATATGGCTACAGGCTAGAGCCAAGAAAAGAAAGATAATTCATCAGACCATAGGCCAGAGGCAAGAAAGGAAAGAGAATTCATCAGGCTTTGGGCTACCCTTTTCCATGATGCCCATATTCCAGAGCAGGCCTCTAAGGAGTCTGAGAATTCTAAATGCAGACCTTCCTCCCAGGTTATTGTTAAAGTATATTGTTAAGAGGGTAGAATATATTTTATTTAACATGTCACTTGATTTATAATTTTAAAATAATTTGACATATATTATAGGGGCCTCTACTTATAATCTTGCTCTAGACCCCTCCAAAAGTTAAGAATTGGACCAGCCTGGCCAATCAATGCAGAACATCATATTGACTGTAGTGACAGGTTAGGGTTTAGGGAATGTGTCCGGGGCTAACATAGTGAGAAACACTGAGGGTTTGCTGAACTCAAATGAAAGAGACCCTTGAGACCCTTCTTCTTATTATTACTTGGCTTAAAGCTGAGAGGACCAGGACCCCAGGGAAGCAGCAGGTTTCTTGTCATCATGTGGAGTAGAAGACTGAGTCTGAGGCGTAGGTGAGGGGATGGATTCTGAGAAGCAGACAAAAACCAAGGTCTGGACCGTTGAACTCTGGATTAATTATCAATTAAAGTCAGATCTACTCCTGGTCTTTTCAGTAAGGTAATACAGTAAATTTCACCATAAAATTTGGCCTGGGCATTCCATCCCTTCTGCCAATCAATGGGTAGAGGCAAATAAAGAATTTAATAATAGATTATTTTTAATCCACCTTCTTTAGCCCATCAATTTCATCTCCTCTATCCACCCATCATTTACCTCCACACTTCTAATTTACCGAGATCTTAAAGGCCATCCTTGGGAAACAAGACAGCATAATTATTAGGGTGAAAGCAAGTAAATGCAGTTGTGAATCCTGACTTGGTGGCATGGGGGCCAGATGGATGTTCTTGTCTGGGACGTTTATTCCTAAATGAGTGGTCGTGTCCTGTAGAGAGAGTTGGAACATTATTCGGGGGTGGGGGGGCGCTATGGAAGCATCCAGAGTCCTACAATGATGATGTTGAGGTCTAGTGATAGTGTTGCTGGTGGAGATGTCCTAAAAGGATAGTTCTGTGGAAGAATATGCTTATACTCACTGTTGTCTGGTCTCTCCTCGTCCCAGCTGAGTTTCAAAGCCTGGTTACCCAGCTTCCCATCAGTTCTGGAAGTTACCAAGTCTCCATAGGCAGAGTTGGACTCCACTGTATGAAACCAAGTGTCCTTACACCCAGTGATCTACAGTGTGGGATCCAGGAGTGTCTTGAAGGCAGTATAATCTAAGGGGATAGAATAGCAGTGGCTATCTGGGGTTGTCTATCTGGCTGAGGTGTGGCTGAAGATAATAAAATTTCTTTTCTCTTAAGAAACAGGATTCTGAAAGCCACATTTAAATATTTAAATAACTGATGTAATTATTGCATGTGGTAATATGGAAAAAAGTGCCCACTGAGAGTCAGTATTGGGGCCATGGTGTCTCTACCATTAGAAGGCTCATGGGGCATGGAATCTTCCAGAAAGATAGAATGAGACAGCTGCCCTCATACCCCAGAGAGCTGAAAAGAAGGAATGAGGTGTTTACATAATTTCATGCAGGTTAATTTTTTTTTTTCCCCTTGAGACATCCTCTTTGATCCATGTATTATTTAGAAGTGTGTTTTTAGTTTCTCAGTGTTTGAAGATTTTCCTGGTTTCTTTCCATGAGTGATGTCTAGTTTCATGCTGCTGTGGTCAGACAACACACTCTGTATCACTGCAGTTCTTCTAAACTTGTTGAGGTTTGTTTTATGGCCCAGAACATGGTCTATCTTGGTATGTGTCTCACAGGCAATTAAAAAAATGTATGTTCTGCAGTTGCTGGGTGGAGTATTCTATAAATGTCAATTAGATCCTATTGGTTGAGGGTATCTTTTATTCTCTATACTGGCTGATTTTCTGTTGAGTTGTTTCATCAAGTGTTAACAGGGGTGTTGAAGTCTCCAACTGTATTTGTGGATTTTTCTGTTTCTCCTTTAAATAGAGAAGACATCCAGGATTTTTAGTTGTACTTAGTAAGAGGAACAGAGAAAAATATTGAGAAGTGTCCATATTGAAAAATATTGGGAAGAGTCCATCTTCTCCAAAGTGGAAATCCCCTTTCCCGTGGTTCTTATAATTGAAAAGTAGCTCCTGGTCGGGAGAGAATAGAATTTGGATCAAAATGTCATACCTCACTGCCTGATTCTCAGACTGAGTACCTTTGAGGTTTTGAAAAAAAAAGTCAGAAATACACAGATTAAATCTTTTATTTAACTTCCCTTCAGCTATGTAGCAGGTTTTTTTGTTTTTCCCCCTAAAGAGAATGAGCTACTCAAATCTTCCGAGGGTCACTGGACACTGGCTATATGTAACATCAGTTCTTGGGATCTCAGTGTACCATTGCTTTGCACTGGTCATAACAGAGTCTTACAAGGGTCAAGAAACAAATGGAGTTTTAATTCACAAATGCTTCTCATAGTTTTAGTAGATCACAAACCCTTTTATCTGATACAAAATCAATTATCTGGTTGGTGAGCATGTAGTTGCTATGTATACCCTCTATCCTGGAAAAACTGGCTTTCCAGATTTTGATACAAGAGCTATTAAGGTAAGAAGAGCCAAGTTGAAGCCTATGGAGCTCCCTTTAGCTATCAAACTAATAATGCAAAGATACTACAATTTCTATGGAGAAATCTCTAAATTTAATGCTACCCCCAAAAAATTTTTTCCTGGGAAAATATGAGGATGATGTTTTTTTTTAATTTTTATTTAAATTCAATTAGCCAACATATATAGTACATCATTAGTTTCAGACATAGTGTTCAGTAATTTATCAGTTGTGTGTAAGACGCAGTGCTCATCACACTGGGTGATGGGCATTAAGTAGGGCTCAAGATGTGAGGATGGTGATTTCTATTTTGTTTTTACTTAACTCTCAGGTTTGGCCAGGTCAACTGATCTTGGATTGGTCTTGGAGAATGAAAATGAATTGTTAAAGCTTAGCAGGTGGCAACTCCAATTGCATTTATTATTTGGAGGTGATCTCTTTCGAGGAGCAAAGCAACAAAAGTGCTCCTGTTGATCCACTGGGATAGTTTATTTTACGTAGGTAGATATCTAACAGCATGTCATAACCATCTTACCTCAGAATTATTTCAACTGTTCGGCTCCATGCCACAATTTAGTCTACAGAGGCATGACTGTCTCACTCATTCATAACATATTACATGGGCCAAATATACTGGTGACATGAGCTGCTAGAATATGAATACAAGAAAATTCTTTGGCCTTAGTAAAACTTATGTATGTCATGGAAAGGGACATAAATTCTGTGAAAACCCTACTACATCATAGTCTTAGAGATGTTGGGGTATTTTATTCCAAAGTAAAAGACAGGTTTCCTTTGTTTCCTCCACCTTGTATTGTGTACTAGTAAGAATATATGTTCGATTTGGATGGATATTTAAAGCTAATAACTGAGTAATCAGAAATAATTCTCTGGTGGGTTGAAATATATGTCCACGTCCTAAATCCCAAGACCCGTAAATGTTATCTTATTTGGAAAAGGAGTTTTTGCAGACATAATTAAGTCAAGGATCTTAGAGGAAACCATCCTAGATTTAGATCATCCTTATAGAAACATGTACCCTAAATCCAATGATAAATATCTTTATAAGAAAAGGGAAAGATACAAACAGACCCAGAGGGGAGGCCAATGGGAAGACAGAGGCAGAGATTGGAGTGATCCATCTAGAAGCCAAGAACGCCAAAGATTGCCACAGGCACCAACATCTAGGAGAGGAGCATGGAGCAGATTCTCGTCAGAGCCTCTAGCAGAAACCAACCTTGCCAACTCTTTGATGCTTAACTTTTGGCCTCCAGAACAGTGCGAGAATAAATTCCTGCTGTTTGAAGCCACTGAGTTTGTGGTAATTTGTTACAACAGAACAGCCCTAGAAAATTAATACAGTGTCCCAATTGGAATGGGATCCACAACAATTTTCCCTAGATGGTCCAGATTGCAGTCTAAGCAGATCCAATAAATGGCACTTAAAGTTTTGGAAGTATATCAAGATACTGGAGGAGACAATGACAAACCCCAAGAGGAGAATCTCAGACCACTGAGGATTTAGTCAAGTTACTTTTTAGCAGGAATTTCTTCTCTTCTACAGAAAGAGCTTTGGGGTTGATATTGGGCCTTGATAAAAACTGAACTCTTGGTTATGGAAAACCAGGTGACCCTAGGCCCTGAGTTACTCATTATGACCTGTGTATCTATTCCATTCAGCAAAGCATCACCGTATCCAAGCAGTATGTAAAGATTAGGCCTGAGCAGGCCCCACAGGCACAGAGAAATTGTATCAGCATATGACTCACATTTCTCTTATGCCTACTTTTGCTGTATCCTATTAAGCCAAATTCTCAATTAGTCAATATAAAGGCCAAGAAATCAAGGGACTTTTCAGACTGCAAAACGTGTATGCTCCCACTGGAGGCCATGACAGAGACCTGAATGTAAGTCCTAATTCAACCCAGCCCGGGGTGGCGGGAGAAAGCACGCAGTCTTCTAAGACCCTGCGGAAAGTCAGCCCATGATACTGTTCTTGTTTGTCAAGCAGATTACAATAAGGATGCCAGCACAGTGCTGAAAGAAATCCAACCAAGAGTCCAGAAAAATGTAGAACATCAGAGAGTAGGAGTGAAGGATGTGATGAGAGAGAGAGAGAGAGAGACCCTCAGAAAGAGGATGGGCCGGGTGAAGAAGGTTTGAGAAGAAGGTGGGGCGCGGGGCAGAGGAAGAGGGAACACAGAGACTCTATAGCTCAGGTAGCTCATTTCAGCTGGTTTCCCTGAGGAAGGAATGCCTGGAATAGGAGGCGGGGCATGGTAGAAATGATAGGAATACCTGGGCCTAATAAAAATCTGAGTGATGCTGAAGTTCTTAAAGCAATGCAGACCCCAAAAGTCTAGGTGACCTTCCAGAATACGACCCATAATCTTCCAGATGAGCTGAAGAAACAGAATGATTCAGTGTTTACTGTGATGTGTAATGCTGGTATTCCCACCAGACCTCCTCAAGTCCCTTTTATTTTATTTTTGGGGCCCCAGGACTTTGAGGCACTTTTGCTCCCAATAGACAGCCTCTGAAGCTCTTTTTTTTCCCCCCAAAGGATTGGCCTGGTAGAGTCTGGCAATTTCCTCTCCCGTAAGCCAGTGACTGATGGATTTGGGAGTTTGAAAGTTCCATGGCTGTTGCCTTGGGTCAGGACAGGGCTGAGGTGCAAATTACACTCTCATGATCCAGTGATCCTCATCGTGGGATAAACCTGAAGTGATTATCTGTAAAACGTTGCTTGAAGACATGTCCTTATTTGGCTTCCTCCTTTTTATTTTCCTGAACTTCTGACTTAATTTGCC
This sequence comes from Halichoerus grypus, assembly GCF_964656455.1. Taxonomy (NCBI): domain Eukaryota; kingdom Metazoa; phylum Chordata; class Mammalia; order Carnivora; family Phocidae; genus Halichoerus; species Halichoerus grypus. The sequence continues at coordinate 13,269,418 of NC_135719.1, read as the reverse complement.
TTTGGGATTACTTCATTCATAAGTCACCTGTACAACACTCCCTGTCTTAGAGTCTGAGGTGGGGGCAGTGGACCTAGGACACTTATGAATCTTATCTGAAAATGGTCACTTGAATTTGGAAGTCAAGACTCATGTCTTTTAAACAAATACAGCCTTTGCTGAAAGAAAAACAACACAGATCACTTAACAAGGGACACAGTCATGCAAGCAGCCAGCATGTATCTGGCCTTCTAATAAAGTAAGTCGGGGGACTTCGAAGACAGTCCTTACTGCCTGCCCCGACACAGCAAAAACGTTTTACAACTGATTTGCCATTAGGCTTTTCAAGTATGTTTTCCTACTGGGAATTACAAAATCCATCCACTCATGACATGGAAAAATATTTAAAACACCGATGAAAGTAGATGGCAGTTCATACATTGTTTTCTTTACTAATAATTCAGTTGGTCTCTTTGAACGGGTTGCTGTATGAGTTTGCTAGGACTGCCATAACAAAGTACCACAGACTGGGGGCTAAACAACAGAAATGTATTTTCCTACAGTTCTGGATCCTGGAAATCCAAGATCAAGGTAGAGGTAGCTTTGGTTTCTTCTGGGGCTTTGCTCCTTGGCTTACAAATGGCTGCCTTCTTTCTCTGTGTATATGTCCCTGGTGTCCCTTTGTGTGTCCAAATTTCCTTTTCGTATTGGGACATCAGTCAGATTGGATTAGGCTCACCCTAATTGTCTCCTTTTAGCTTAATCACTCTTTAAAAGGCCCTATCTTCAAATACATTCACATTCTGAGTTACCTGGGGTTAGGATATCAACATAAATTTTGGAGGAACGCAGTTTATCCCATAACAGTTGCATATGGCATGGGAATTTCAAGTGTGAAATAGTTCTTTAAATGAAAGATGGTTTAATCAGAGGGAAATACTGCTTACTATTTGCACAGATAGAGCTAGAGTTCGGTTGAAGGCGATGGAGTTTTCATTTGTTCCTAAACCATCTTGCGTCTTAGTCTTTATTTGGACAAGAGAAAAGTTGGGGCCCCTTGTGGAGGATTTAAGTGGGGATTTGAATTACCTGGTGGGGATACAGCCATCTTTGTTATTATATCACATTAGTCCCCATGAAGAAATCAGAAATAGGCTGGCTGCGTATTGAAATCTTACAATGTGGTAAAGAGCAGCATTTTGGAATTGTACGGTAGGGGCGATTTACTATCAAGTAATCTTATTTTTGCTCTTGCCCAATATAAAACCAAAGGATGTTTTAAAAAGAAAGAAAAAGTTAGTGAAAGGCAGTTCTGAAAGGCTGTTGTAACCCTATACACGCAGGATGACCCAGAGCCGACATCTTCCTGTGTGACATTGAGGGTCAGAGGCTCACCCCGAGGATTAAGTGTCCCCAGCTGCAAAAGTGCTGGCTGAAGGCAAGGTAGACGTGGAGGGGGCTCTGGCGTAGGGAAGCCGTTGATGTTACCCACAGCGGAGACCTGCCACAGAGAAGAGAACTAAAGCCATTACCCAGAGTTTCGTGCCTTATTGTATCATCTCAGTGTTTTAACTTCCTTTTCAATCTCTTTCCACCAAGTTTACACATGCATTAGTGTTGTCTGACTTTGTCACTGCTTTGTGGTTTGCAAAATACCAGAACAAGCTTGCTAGAGAATGAAAACCAAAGGAAAGGGTGTCAGTCGGGGGTCTTGGGGCTGGAGCTTGGATAGAGTGGAGAGATTTTAATGGCTTGCTCTGGGAAGTAGAGTATTTTCAGCGGTACGAAGGCAGACTGTTTTTATGTGAGGCAGAAGACTTTTGCATCATATACGTTGTTTTGCTTTTGGTTTTGAAATGCAGGTCTGGGAATTGGCGAGGTGGGAAGTGGTAGACAAGTGTCTCTTGTTTTGACTACTTTTGACTCTTTGAGGCTTTTGGTTCATTTGTTTTATTTTGTTTTTGTAAGAGCCTTATTTTTGTAAAAAATGTCTGCCCTGGGTATCTGGTGGGACATCAAGTATGTCTCAGAAAGCGGAATAGTCAGGTGCTCTTAGAAGTCATGGCGGGGGGAGAGTGGGCAGATAATGGAGGGTTAGCTAAGAAGACACTTGGCACCGGGCTTTTGAATCTAGGGAGGACAGTTGGGGATTTCAGAGCTTTGAGGTGACCGTAGAGGAGACCAGATGACACCTGTGTTCTTGGTACGTGTCTAGTACCAGTGATGGGGCCTAACCCAAGCTCATGCTGTGCTTGGAGCTCACCTGTCTTTTTTACGCCCAGTCTCCCTTGGTTCAGCCCTCTTGCCGAGTCTGGTTATCTGGCCTTCGTATGCATTTTGGGAGTTGCCCCAAAGCCTTCCAAATAAATTCCTTTCTACTTGAGCTAGCAAAGTTCTTTTGCTGTGGCTTGTGGCCATACATTCCAACAAATAACCTTTCTTTCTACACTCATCCTTCCACCGTTCCCTCCTCGATTTCCAAACTTGATTCTCTTGTCTGAGCCTGGAAATCTTTCCCTTCCTGCCTTTTCAGGAATTTTCTCACTTTGGATGTCCTCCTTCCCATACGTTTCTGGCAGCAAAGATACACTAACCAACACCTCCCCACCAGCCCCTTCCTCTGACTTCTGCTGCAGGGTGCTCTTTTGTCTCACCCTTGGCCCCTTTGGCTTCATTTCTCTGTCTTGGTTACTTCCTCCTCCCTGTTTACACCCCTGCCAGGGCCTCTTCTTCCTCGTTCATAAGCTTTCTTATTCATTACACTCTGTAACACCGAAGACACCTGCTGCAAGTGTGAGGATTTTGGCTTAACTGCCGCTGTGCCCCAAGGATCGGTCCAGGCCTTGCTGCTCTTGTCTCTCTTCAAACACTATGTAGAAGTACCCATGCAGTCTCTCCAGGATGCCTCTTCATCCCAGGACCCAATCTCTCTCCTGTGTGTTTCGACATAGGCACCTTCCTTTCTACAAACATTGCTTGTTTCATTGTTACCCCCATCCCTCCAGACTGAAACCTTAGAAAATCCTCTGATCCTTTGCTGTCTAATACCCACCAAGTTCCATCCTCAACCTGTCGTAATTCTGCTCCTTCCTTTCCATCCCTCTAGTACTTCCTGCATTCAGATGATCTTCACCTGATATCAGGGTCATTTCAGAGATAGTTTTCTTTCTTTTAATGACCTTTGCTCTCATCTTTCTCATACACATCCAGTAAAGATTAGTGATCAAAAATAAAATGAGCATAATATGAATATTTAAAATTTGGTCCTCCTTCGGCTTGAGGTAAACATTGTCCTTTTTCAAGTTATCATCATGTTGTTTTCAGCATGAATTACTTTAGTGAGATGCTGATCACTGAGCATCCAATGTGAATTGATTGTCTGTCTGATACGACTGACAAGGTGTAGTGGAGGGATTTTTTGGAAGATAAGGAGGTCAACATTTTGTACTATAGAGGACTTTGTCTTAGAGTCAATGGCTAAGATATTCTCTTTATAATTATAAAGGAATTAGATTTTAGAACTGGGTAGAACCTTTAAAAATTATTTAGATCAACTCCTTCAACCGAAACGTAGACAGGTGAAGTCATTGGTCGGAGACAGAGCTCAAGTCTAATTCCCCACCACTCAAATCCCAAATCTCACATTTCCTTTTCTTTTTTTTTTTTTCAAATTGTGGTAAAAAACACATGACATGAAATCTACCCTTTTAATTCTTTTTAAGTTTGGTAGTTTTGTATTATTAACTAAATTCACAAAGTTGAGCAGGAGATTGCTAGAAATTTTAATCTTGCAAATCTGAAACTCTATACCCAGGCAATAACCACCCATTCCTTTCACCCCTCAGCCCGTGGCAGCCACAGGTCCACTTTCTCTTTGTAGGAGTTGGACTGCTTTATTTTTTATTTTATTTTTCACCAACTTTAGAGATCTCATATAAGAGGTATCAGACAATATCTGGTGTGTGTGTGTGTGTGTGTGTGTGTGTGTGTGTGTGTATGACTGGCTTATTTTACATAGGATACTATCCTTAAGGTTCATCCATATTGTAGCGTGTGACCGAATTTCCTTCTCTTTTAATAATAATGTTACGTTTTCTTTACTCATTCATACCATATTCTCTGAGCCCATCCATCCATCCGTTGGTGGACATTTGGATGGCTTTCTCTCGTGGGCTACTAAGAATAGTGCTCTATGAAACTAGAAGTGCAGGTACCCGCTTCAGATCCTGATTTCAGTTTTGGGCAACACATATTCAGAAGTGGGATTACCGGATCATATGGTATCTCTCTTTTTAATTTTTGGAGGAGCCTCCACTCTGTTTTCCACAGCAGCTATGGTGTTTCACATTCCCACCCAACAGCGCTCCAATTTCTTCACATCCCTCCACAGCGCTGCCCGATACAGCCAAGTCTTTTGTGACGAGAAGGGTCAGCTGAGGCGGCAACCTTCGTAGTTGTCTTCTTTGAAGAAATTGCCACAGCTTTCTATCAACCACCACCCTGATCAGTCAGCAAATACTGAAGCAAGACCCTTCCATCAGCTAAAAGATTACAACGTGCTAAAAGCTCAGACGACGGTTAGCATTTATTAGCAAGAAAATATTTTTTAATTCAACATGGTTTAATTTTTATTTTTTTTAGAGATAATGCTATTGTACACTTACTAGATGACAGTGTAGTGTAATAAACATAACTTTTGTGTGCACTGGGAAACCAGAAAAAAAATGACTTCCAGAAAAATATTAATTATTGAATTGTTTGCTTTATGGTGGCATTTGCATTATTGTGGTGGCCTGGAACTAAATCTGCACGATCTCTGAGATCTGCCTGTACTAAATAAACGGATATGAATTAATGCAGTAACACACACACACACACACTTTAGATTGTATAGACCCAAGTGTGCTGGTCCTTCTCCAAGTTATTGCCGTGCACTCCCCTGGCCTGCGCTCCCTCGCCCTCTGGTGGCTGTCATGTGTACCTGCAGCAAATCTTTGTCTTCCTTGAGGACAGCCCCCCACTTGCACCCCCCTTCTCCCTCCAGGCAGCCCCAGGGCTGGGAAGAGCTTCCCCTGTTGTTAGCATCTGGGAGTCTCCCCCTGCTTTTTCCTCACTTTCTGGGCAACTCTCCTTTTGTGTGTATATGAGTTAGGTATATTATACAAATTGTGTGAGCATGGTTTCTTTCTTTCTTTCTTTAAATTTTTTTTACAATTTTGCAGCTTTCTTTACTGTTATATTATCCTCTGTTCCTGACATACCGACTCAGGGTGCCTTGGAATCGGCATGGTGGGCTGTGTGTGTGTGTGTTTGCTTGCCATCAAGGGAAAACCTTCATTTTCACTGCATAAAATTTAGAAACGTCTAAAGAGCAAACAATATCTTAAACAAAAGAAAAACGTTTAAAAAAGTTAAGAAGAGGAGAAAAAAATTGTAAACCTTAAACTACGATAAGTTAATTTATGAATTTAAAGCTAGTCTAATCAAAATATTATGAAGTTGGAATAGTGGATTTTTTTTTCCAATTTTTTTAAATCAAAATTTATTCAGATATATATTAAATTACTCGTACAGACTTCTAATACATGCTCGTGAGTATCAAAATGGCATACAAAAATGCTCATGCCATAGAAAAATGTTATTTTAAATGTTTGTATCCATGCCAAATTTCAATAGTTGTTAAAGTAATTGTGGATCTTTAATTTAAATCAAAATACAATACTTAATATTATCTAATTCTAGAGGGTCTGATGATGTGAAAACAATATATTGGTAAGAATTATAGGAAATGACACTTTACTGGAGAAATACTATCTGAAAACTATAATGCTAAATCTACTTAAATAAAAGCAATTGTAATATCAATTAAATAGCAGTATCTAAACCAAAAAGAGATAAGTGAAAACTACTTCAAAGACAGAAAACACATGCAGATGTTATGCCGGGGTTGTGGGCGTTCAGGACCGGGTTGCGGTGAGCTCAGTCAAACCTGCGGGTGTCCCTGGATGCGTGAGCCCTCGCGGCCTGGCTCTTCTCCTTCCTGGGGGTGCTGAGGATCCAGGGGGTCCCCTACCACTTCTGGGCCTCCGTGGGCTGCCTGTGGGGGAGCAGGAGCAAAACGGCCACTTGGGAAAGGTGGGAAGTTGAACTCCGCTTTGGCCAACATTTGCCTGATGTGATCATTTTCTTTCCTCAGCTCCTTGACTTTTCGCTCGGTGAGCACAGCTGCCATCCAGCTCTCCTGGACTTTATTCGCATAGAAGAGGATGTCCTTTAGATAGTGCAAGGTGCTCTCCTCCAGTTCTCTGCGGGTGTCTTCGGCCATCTTCTTGTAGAAGTTGCGAATCTGAGTTGAGGACTCGATGTTTCCACACGTGTAGGAAAGACTCTTCTCAATGTCTGAGCACTGCGCTTCCTTCTCCAATGATTTTCTCTCAAGTTCCCTGGTGTATTCTTGATATAATTGAGGCAGAAGTTGAAGTTTCCGTTTCAACTGCTGAATCTCACTTTGAAGCTGTGAATTTTCCGTCTGCAAAGAGGCTTCCTTGGCTCGAAGATCTGTGATTTGTCCCATAAGCTCATCATTGATTCGCTTTTCTTCCCACAGTTGTCTGGCTAGTTCCTCATTTTTCTCTTCAGCACTTTGAAGGGACACATTGGAATCAGCATCGTCAGTGACACCCTTCAGATCACCCTCTGACCGATGGATGGGCTGATTGTCCTTTTCTGCTTCCCTCTTTTGCTTGACTTCCCAGTTGACGTGACCCAAGAGATCTCCAAGGAGACAAGGCCAGGGGATGGCCTTCAGAAGGTTTTCACCCAGTGGTATTAACTGGCTGACTTTCTCTTTCAGAGCCCGCTGCATTCCTGCGTTCGACTGCTCTAGCCTTTCTTTCTCCTGCTCCGTTTCCTGGAGTCTCTGCTTCCATCTCGCAATTTCTTGGGCGAGCAGTTCTGGACTCTCTAGAACGTCAGTGTTTCCATTCAAATCGTCCATTATTTTCTTCCAAAGTTGTTTTCCATTCTTCTCTGACATTCTTAAGATGGGTCTATCACCAGTCACTTGGGAAAGTTTAGGAGGCTGGGTCTTCTGCGCCATTTTCAGAAAGTCGATGGTGTTCTGAAGTGCCAGCCTACAGCGGTTAGTACTTACTGCTGAGAAGCATAAGGTTTGTAATGTGGGAAGACTGGCCTCCACCCCGAGCAGCCCTAGGGTATCATCAGCTTGTGTCATTGGTCCCATATTCCCACTACCTTTTCCACAGACTTTAGCGTGGGCCAAACACCTTTTGCCTAGCACCTTCACATTTCTCCAAATGTGTCGTTTCTTTGCTGTCAAAACCAGTATTACAATATATGCCAGGATTTCCCAGGGAAACTCATGGAGAACTGAAACATGTCTCCAGCTTTCAGAAATCACCAGCAGGGCACCCCACAGGGGCTCTAGGACCAACTGGAAAGTGGATCTGATGGCAGGCAGCAGGCCCTCCATGGCTGTGTAGGGCTCCACAGCTCTGCCTCCAAGGGCCAGTGTTCTATGGGTCTCAACTGAGGCTCAGAACCCTTGGGGGGGGGGGTGCTCTGTCTCTAAGGTAAACATGTGCCTGGCAACAGAGCAGATCAGTTGGGGTGGGGAAGGGGGAGGCCAGCCAGCTTCTAGAAGACAGTTTCCCCCTAACTTTGCCCTCAAATAGAAAGTGATCTCACTTCACTGAGTTCCCCCCCCAACCTTTATTGAGATACAATTCACATATCATACAATTCATCCATTTTAAGTGTACAAGTCCACGAATTTTTAGCATATATAAAGAATTATATAACCATCACAATAAGCTTATTTTAGAACAGTTCCATTACTGTAAAAAAAAGACCTTGCCAAACCTGTCATTTCTATCCTCTTTGCCCCCTTAGGCTGTCAGTAGGAAATCTAAAAATTTCTGGGCTTGACAAGTACCCTTAGGGCAAACCTTTCTTCCCAGTTGATGTACCTATCCACGTAAGCAGTTTCTCTGTCATATTGGCTTAGCAATTCCTCCCTGCCTTGGTCAGCTCTCTCATGTTTTAAAGACTTAAAAAAAGATTACTTTTTCAGGTTCTTTCACGTGTTTGCAAGTGGAGCGTGTCTCTGAGTGCTCAGGTGCACAGAAAGTCTCCCCTGGGTGCCTTATTTGCCCCACAGCTTGGATTTGAGATTTAGGATTAGTCTCCCAGATGAATAAGCATCACTGAGCAGGGCTGGGTCCTGGAACAGGCCTGGCGGTTTGCCATGAGCTTGTGGTACTCAGTTCTGCTACTTTTGTATATGAAGCCACCTTCACTGGAAATGCCTTCCAGTTTGCTGACGGTATCAGATTTTTATGGCCCACGGAAGTCACGGAAATTTCTCCTCTGACTGGTGTAATTGCTGAAGACGCTGGCTGGCCATTCCCCAGAGAAAGAGGTCTGATGATTGAGGTGTCCTGTTTTAGAAATGGAATGTTGGGTTTGCATCTTCTGATAGGCTGACTCTTCCAAACTTGGGAATATTTACTCTATTTCCCAAAATAAACACCATCCATACCGGTTCCCCAAAAAACTAAAATAGAGAAGCATAGGTTCAAAGATCTTTCTGTTCAAAAGACCTCTTCAGACGTACACACAAGACACTATAGAATTGAACTCATAGAGGTCCTCTTCTTATCTTATTGCCCTGCATAAGACAGTCATAACATCTAGACTTAGTGTCTTCATTGGTTAGTTTTATGTATGCGGTTCTTCTTGAAGGTGAGCAAGTGGGGTTTGTCTGTCTTTCTCACTGCTGGTCCCCCACAGAGCCTAGCACAGAGCCTGTACAACTGTACTAAGGTTCACGATTCAAAAAGGAACCATGTGAATAATGAATCCAAGAATTCAGACCACAGATTTGGAACAAAGCGTATGAGTTTCAGAGAAGTAGACATTTTAGAAGAAAACTGTCCTTTTAACCCTAGATGCATTGTGAAACCATGTTTCTTTCCAAGGTCTTAGAGAAAAAGAAAGCCCTGAGTGTATTCCACTGCAAATGAGCAGGAAACAGCGTGAGTACTTAATGTGCTCAAAGTGACCACCTCTGTTTGAGAGCTAGCCAGGGATTCTTGAGAGCAGCCGATTTTCCTCATGAAAACTATGGGATTGGGGCACCTGGGTGGCTCAGATGGTTAAGCGTCTGTCTTCGGCTCGGGTCGTGATCCCAGAGTCCTGGGATCGAACCCCGCATCGGGCTCCCTGCTCGGCGGAGAGCCTGCTTCTCCCTCTCCCTCTGCCTGCTTCTTCCCCTGCTTGTACACTCTCTCTCTCTGTCAAAAATAAATAAAATCTTTAAAAAAAAAAAAAAGAAAGAAAACTATGGGATTATGGGCAAAATAACAAAATGGGGGTCATCAGAATCCTGAGAACGACTGGATGGTAGGACAGATCTGCGTTCACATCTCTGCTGTGTCCCTGTGGACTCATCCTATTTTTTCCAGCCTTTCTTTCCTCCTCTGTGGGATGGATGTCTTAGATTTATTGTAAGATGATGGGGCACTTCAGCACCATGCCTGGCATATGGGACAAGTTCCATGTATGTTGGGTTTTGTTCATTTCTGTTCCAGGATTTGAAAAAATAGCCATGAGAATACTTCTCTGGTTTTTTTAAGGATTGAAAAAAAAAAAAAAAAACCACATAAAATAGGTAAGCTATTTTACCATAAGTTGATGTTGATCGTAAGACAAAACTAGATTGGAAAAAAAAAATCTTCAACTAAAAGGGGCTTGTTGTTTGTCTGCAAGCACAGCCATATGCAAGAAATAGGGGCCAGAATCAAATTAGAAGAAAAAGGTGGGAGGGATTCCTTCACACACAGTCTCTATAACTTATTTAAAGTAAACCACTAAGACAGTCCTTCTCAAACTTGACTTTGTATCATGGGAGTCCTTGTTAAAACACAGATTGTTGTCAACTCCCTCCATCCCCCCAGCCCTGCCATTTCTGATTCTACAGTATAGGGTGGGTCCTAGGAATTTTCATTTCCAATAAGAGGATAGTAATATTCTAATGCTGGTCCTGGGACCACACTTTGAGAACCATTGCCATGGAGGTGATTCTCAACCTTGGTTGTACCTTGAGATCACCTGGGGAGCTTTACAAAATACCCATGCCTGGGCTCAACCCAAACATCAGTTGAGAAGTTCTGATTTCACTGGTTCTGGGTGGAGTCTGGACGTCAGGAGTTTTAAAAGCTTTTAATGTGCAAAAGTTAAAAATAATTTCCCTGTCCGTTCTGGTATATTTTAGAAAAGAATCATTCAATTATTCATTCATTCAATAAATATCAGTCGAGTATCTACTATAACCTGGGCTCTGTTCGAGGTGCTAGGGATATGGATAGAAATCGGACGGACAGAGGAAGACTGCCACATTGATAACTCATGAGGTGACTGGCATACCAATGAACATATTTACAGAGAGCTGTTAAGAGCTGTAAGTGGGGGCACCTGGGTGGCTCAGTTGGTTAAGCAACTGCCTGCGGCTCCCATCATGATCCCGGGGTCTTGGGATCAAGCCCCATATTGGGGCTTCTCCCTCTGCCTGTGTTCTTTCTCTCTCTGTCAAATAAATAAATAAAATCTTAAAAAAAAAAAAAAAAGCTATAGGTGGAGGGCAATGAGGTTTAAGTGAGCAAAGACTTCATTAAGGAAATCTGAATTTAGTTTTGAAGAATGAGCCTTTTTTATGGGCAGAGACTGAGGGGAAGAAGATTTTGGCGAGAGGTCTGGGACTGGGAGTGGACACAGGATGTGTTCACAGGTGTTCTCAGGGAGCTGGAGCCTGGTTAGGTGGTATGCAAGGAGGTGGGAGAAGTTGTCTAGAATCAGGGGAAGTGTTTCAAGATTCTGGGAGGAGAGTGATACAACTGGGTTTGATCACTAGCTACATCGAGAGATAGAAGACCTACCTGAGAAATGTTCTTTAGATGGAATAATCTCTATCATTTTTTAAAGATTTTATTTATTTATTTGACAGAGAGAGACACAGCGAGGGAGGGAACACAAGGAGGGGGAGAGGGAGAGGGAGAAGCAGGCTTCCCGCCGAGCAGGGAGCCCGATGCGGGGCTCGATCCCAGGACCCTGGGATCATGACCTGAGCAGAAGGCAGACGCTTAACGACTGAGTCACCCAGGCACCCCAAAACAAGCAGTTTAAAGTTTGGTGTTGAGACCTAGAAAACCCAGACTAAAGGTAAGCCAAGGTTTGTCATCACAAGAAGGGGAGGAGTACACAGGCAGGAAACAGAACTCAAATGAATTTCAAAGGAGAGAAAGTCACCACTTAACCCAGGCAGATTTTTGACCCAGAGCCTTGCTGTGTAAATGGAATTCTATTTCCCAGGGACCTCTGAAGCCAGGACTGCTCAGAACATTCACTTGCTTTTGCAATTGGAACATTAGAAGTTTACATCAAGATGGCAGGGACTCTTGTACCTTTCTGTAAATTCCTAAGACCCAGGGGATTCATAGGACAGCTAGAGCATATATGAAAACCCACTGAGCCTTTCCTTTTTCCTTCAGCTTAATACTTGTGAGCCCAAACAATCCAGATTTCAAAAAATATTCAAAATTGCTATTTCCTTTAGAACATATTCAGGACATAGGCTGAGGTCTTAGGAAATACAGAAATGAGTAAGCTGACACTCGACATGTAAAAGATGTATCTTTAGTGTAAAGCTTTTATGTTGTTTGGGAGGAATGGGAAGATGTGATAGAAATAAAATGGAATTGGACTCTGAGTAGTCAAAGTCACTAACAATTTGGGGGCCAAGGGAGGGGGGCAAGAGCACGGTGCAGTCCTTACAAATAATTTAATATTTGCCCTGGCCATTGGGGCATAACCCATTGCATTTTAAAATGACCACAGGGTTCCTTATCTCTCTGTCTTTGTACTTTGGTGGATCCCCATAAACAAATGTGTATTTATCTTGCAAGCCTCAGCACAAACTCAACCCCAAGCCCCTCCTGACTTCTGAATGCTCACTACTGGGTTGAGCACACGTTTTCCCCGGTGCTTATACTCCTTCCCTGTTTGTCTCCCACCACATGTGCAAGGACAATGGCTATGTCCACTCTCCCTTGGCTGACAGGGTTTAGTACCTGAAACATATGTTCAGTAGTGGTCTGTCCCATTAACGCATGACCCGGTGGCCTTCAATCAGAGAGGACTGGCTTCAGTCTAGGCCTCAGCACTTACAAGTGTGTGACAGCGAATTCCCTCCAACTTATTAAACCTCTGTTTCTTCTCACACAGGAAGAGAACACAGGATCCTTTGTGAGGACAAAATGGAATGACTTGTGCAAAGCACTCAGCCCAATTCATCAAAGTAGAGAGAAAATACAACAAACTTTCATGGATCTATCAACTAGCTTGGTTGAATTTAGATTATTTTCAAGATCTGTTTTAAAAATCTGTGGTTCCCAAACTGTGTGCCACAGGGAACTCGTAGGAATGCCATCGTATGTTTTTAGTTTTCAAGGGACACATGGGGACATTGGACACCTCACAACCATTACTATCAAAATTTTTGGACTCTAAATACTTAATAAAGGGAACCTTTAGATGTTTCTTTCAGCTTGGGTAGCATCACAAAAGAATGGAGATAATAAAGGTGCTATGAACCAAGAAAATTGGGAATCTCTGCTTTAGAAATTTTTTTTTTAAATAAAACATTACAATTGTACCTATAGCCTCTGTGGGTTTGTACCTCTCTCTTCCCATTTAAAGGAACTACAAATCTGAAATTTGAAAATTGACACTTTCTTTTTTTAAAAAGATTTTATTTATCCATTTGAGAGAGAGAGAGAGTGCGAGCACACACAAGCGGGGGGAGAGGCAGAGGGAGAGAGAGAAGCAGACTCGCCGCTGAGCAGGGAGCCCAACACAGGGCTCCATTGATCCGAGGATCCTGAGATCATTATTTGAACTGAAGGCAGAAGCTTAACTGACTGAGCCACCCAGGTGCCTCTGATAACTTACACTTTTATTAATATTTTTATGTTTTCATTGCACATTTTCTTCCATGTGCATAAATCATATTATTTTTGTATGTTTGACGCTTGACATAAATAGTGTCAGGTACATTATCTTTCCTGAACTTGCTTTTTTTCTACCATGCACTGATACACACTCTCTTAATTGGTATTAGTTTATAATAAATATGAATATCTGGTAGGGTGAGTCTCTTTACCTTGTTCTAATTCAGAATTATGTGGGGTTTTTTTGTTTGTTTGTTTCCAGGGTTTTTTTTTTTGCCTTATGTTTCCCATCTAGATTGTAGAATGAGCATTTTAGTTCTACCAAAAACCCATTGGATTTTGATTAGAATTGCATGAAATTTATATACTAATTTGAAAATAATTGGCATCTTTATGAAAGCATGTCTTCCAATCCAAGAGCTTGCTTAATTTCTTTACTCTGCATCATTCAATAAAATCTGTTTTCCCTCCATAGAAGCTAGCTCATCCTTTTTTAGAGCTGTTTCTACCTTTTCCTACTGCACTGGACTCATCTTTGATTGTTCCTGACTTGCAAAATAATGGCTCTACATTTCACTATTAAACATAAAGTAGTTTGTAGTGTTGAATGAGATAATATTTATAAGTTAAGGTTTAGCTTTCTATGCTTTGTGTGTGCATATGTGTATATGCAAATCTTAGATGGATACTGGATTTTAATAAATTCTTGTTTTATGTACATTTGGGTACTTTAGAAAGTTCTTATCCTTTAAATTAGTTTGTGTGATGAATTGCATTTATGGTTTTTTCTCGTCTTAAATCATCCAGGAAGTCTCATGATAAATCAACCTTGATCATAATGGTTTTAAAAATAATCAAGTGGTAACTTCTGTTTGCTACTATTTATTCAGGATTTTTGAGTTTACTTTCATGAGAGAGATTGCATAATACATTTTGTGCTGTTCTTTTTCAGTCTGGTGTCAAAGTCATTATTAACTTCAGAAAGGGAGTTAAGGAGGCTCACTTCATTTCTTCTACTTTCTGAAATATTATGTATAAATGCGGATAATGTATTTCTTCATTTTTGCAAAAATTAGCTCCTAAAACATCTGACCCAGAGTCAATTCAGGAAATAGACTGTCATTTACTGATTTTAAAAAATATTGTAATGGTTAAACATCAATTCTGGTTTCTGGTTCTTCTTGAAATACAATTTTTGTTAAGTTACTTGTGCAATTAGAAAATTAGATAAATATAATCAGAACTAAATAATTTCTAGAAAATGATCCATATATCTCAGTTTTTAATTAGTTGGTGTAAATTCATTCATGATTTTCTTTTACCATTATCTACATTGTATCTCCAATCGTGATCCTTTTATTTCCTAATATTTATTAAAGCCTTTTCTTTCTTTTCTTGCTCAACCACATCAGAATTTTCCATTTTATTAATTAAAGCAAAGGAAGCATTTTCCTTTTTTTTTGAGTGATTTTCTTTGTGTTCTATTTTATTAACTTGTGCTTATGTATTTTTTCTTCCTTCTGACCTCTTCGGGTACCGTATCCTTATTAAGAATTTTCTTGGAGGTGGACACTTAGCTCATTTAACCTTCTTTCCCAAAATAAAGATTTAAGGCTCTAGCTTTAGGGACATTCCCACAACGTTTCCCAGGATCCTGAGATCATGACCCGAGCCAAAACCAAGAGTCAGAGGGTTAACCAACTGAACCACCCAGGAGCCCCCCCGCCCCGCCCACAAATTTTGATATGAGGTATTCTTACTATTGTCCAATTCTCAAGAATTGCTTAATTTCCATGATGGATTCTTTGGCCCATGAGTTATTTAGATGTGTTTCATGTTCCCATGTGAATGGGTTCTTCTGGTTATTATGCTCCCATTCTCTGACTTAATTGTTATCAGACTTCTGGGTCTGTGTAATATTAAACCTAAATTAACTGCTACAATGTGCTTTTTGGCCTAATACATGTGCTTAAAAGAAATGCTGCCTCTTCATATCTTATGTTATTTTTTCTCAAATGGTTTGTGCATTCTCTTCTTATTGGTTTTAAGATCTCCTTATACAGTTTCGATATTAACACTCTGTGCAATCCCGGTTGCAAACATATTTTTCAAAATTTATAATTTTCTATTGACTTTACTGAAGTCATCTTTTACCATGCTATTTATACAGTGAAATTTGCTTATCTTTTTTTTAATGCTTTATAGGATTCCACATTGCCTAAGGACCCCACCACTTTAAATGCATATAGACTCCTATCTGTTCTTGTAGGATTTTTATACATTTCTTTCAGAGAAAGATCCAGGGCTGAGGAATAAATTCATGTAATTTTATTTATTAAAAGACCTTTTATGAAAAATGCAAACATAAACACAAAATTTGGTACAAAAGTGAGTATTTGTCCAAAGTGTGAAAAGAAATCACAACAGAAAAAAAATTTAATATGTTGACAAATATCTCAACTATCCCCCTAATCCAGAAAGATGGCATAATATTTTTTATGAAATGACCGCTTAATACATGTCTGTAGTAGTGTTTTTATTTTCCTACATTTTTTGGCTTCATATTCTTTGATCACCTCACTACATAATTGCAATTGTATATTTTCCATAGAGAAAATAACAAGAAAAGTTAGCCTTTCCTTTAGTAGACTTGATCAAAAATTGTTTTGTTCTTGATAATTGGGATGTATCACACATACGAATTCAGACACCAACACATTCATTTTAAAACCTTTCAAATAGGAAATCTGAAAAACAACACTTCACTCAATTCCCAAAAAGAAAAAATCCATGATGCCTTTGTATTGGTATAACACTGCATTCTCGAGTTGATTCTTGAGAGGGGAGAACTTCCATTTTGACTAAATACCACTGAGAATTCCATCTTCTATCATCAATTGTATATATTCGATCATTGGAAGGCTTTCCACACATTGATTTCTGGCCCTGTACTCTCCAAACCTTGTTCTCCCCCACTACACCTGTTCTCCAGGTGCCGGGCGCAGTAGGACATGGTCATAATGTGGCGTGAGCTGAGGTTCTGTGTCTTGGTGAGAGAATGCTGAGTGGGGCGCTGTGATGGGTCAGAGAATGCTGAGTGGGTCAGTGCTAGCACCCTGGACGCTGATCTTACACTGCAACACTTATCCATAACTTAACGCAGAATGATCGCCAACCACAGGCATCTACCCCACCAGGCCAAAACTAAATGCATCCCTTATTCAATCTCCCCTCTGCCAGATCTCATAGACTCTGTATTTTTTCCAGTGCCATCTGATGACAGAGATGTAGGAAGGGAAGAATGGAAAGTGGGATAACCGACTCATCCCAGTCTGCCCGGGACTTGGCCGATTTTAGCACTGAAAGTCCCATGTCCCGGGATCTCTCAGTCCTGGGCCCACAAGGAAAGCCTATTGCTCTAGGGGAGAAGAGACAGCGGTCTTAGCTGTTGCTGCTTAAAATAATTTTGTTTTGGGGCACCTGGGTGGCTCAGTCCTTTGGTCATCTGCCTTCGCTCAAGTCATGATCCCAGGGTCCTGGGATCGAGCCCCACCTCCGGCTCTCTGCTCAGTGGGGAGTCTGCTTCTCCCTCTCCTTCTGCCTGCTACTCTTTCTCTGTCTCTGTCAGATAAGTAAGTGAAATCTTAAAAATAAATAAATTAAATAAATTAACTTTGTTTTGCAAATTTTTGAGAACTTTGAGCCCACGGACACGGGGCTCGGCACTTCCTGGGGCATCAGAAGCAACCCATGCCAGTGAGAGGCTTTAGTTCAAGTCAGGGGCTAGAGATGAAGTTCTGGTAGCTTTCCAGTAAATTTGCTGAGTAGATCATCTAAGTCCTGAATCTATCTTTAATTTAAGTCTTTATCTGAAATTCATTGTCTACTTGCGTTCTTGACGTTTTCCCTAGTCTTCCTCCCTCTGGCCATAGTGCTCCTCGAGTGCTTTGTTATGTTTCTATGCCAACGTTCTGTGACTCAGGTACCACTTTTGGAGTCCCCATTTGTCAAAGAGGGGATGACGCAGTCTCCCCCTGGGGCTAGGAGAGTAGAAGCGGAGCGGTGTCCACCTCCCGCTGGGGCTCCCGGAGTGAGCTATGCCTCTGCTCCTGGAAGTTCCAGCCTTGGAAGCACAGAGCCACTGCCCCACTCAGCACGGCCGGGCATCTCCATATCGGGGAGCCTCGTGCATCTCCATATCAGGGAGCACCGGGCATCTCCGTATCTGGAAGCATTGAGCATCTCCATATCTGGGAGCACCGGGCATCTCCATGTCGGAGAGTACCGGGCATCTCCATATCGGGGAGCACCGGGCATCTCCGTATCTGGGAGCACTAAGCATCTCCGTATCTGGGAGCATCGAGCATCTCCATATGTGGGAGTGCCAGGCATCTCCATATCAGGGACCACCGGGCATCTCTGTATCTGGGAGCATTGAGCATCTACATATCTGGGAGCACCAGGCATCTCAATATCTGGTAGCACCAGGCATCTCCATATCAGGAAGCACCGGGCATCTCCATATCTGGGAGCACCGGGCATCTCCGTATCTGGGAGCATCAGGCATCTCCGTATCCGGGATCATCGGGCATCTCCATATCAGGGAGCACCGGGCATCTCCGTATCTGGGAGCATCGGGCATCTCCGTATCAGGGAGCACTGGGCATCTCCATATCTGGGAGCACCGGGCATCTCCGTATCTGGGAGCATCGGGCATCTCCATATCAGGGAGCACCGGGGATCTCCGTATCTGGGAGCACTGGGCATCTCCGTATCCGGGAGCATCAGGCATCTCCATGCCCAGGAGCACAGCCCCTCCGGTCCCCCACCCATGCTGCGCAAGCGGCCCCAGATCTCAGCACATCTTATTCCAAAGATCTGCCACTCTGCTCATCTTTACTACAGAAATCTCTGAGGCTCCTTTCCAGGATCTTACAGAGTCCGTGAAAAAAGAAGGCTCAGAGCAATTTGGTTTGGGTCTGATTTTCTGCTGTAAGTCCGGTAAAAAGCCTCAGCTGTGCCTAACTGTGGCCTTTTGCCCTGGGCGCGTGTGTGTATGTGTGTCCACAGACTTCTATACGTATGTGTACATATACAGTTGGCCCTTGAGTAACACAGGATTTAGGGGTGCTGACACCTGCACAAAAATCCCCGTACAGGGGCGCCTTGGGGGGAAGGGTAGAGTTGGTCGAGCAATGGACTCTTGGTTTGGCTCAGATCATGAGCTCATGGTCCTGGGATTGAGCCCCACAATGGGATCCACGGTCAGCGAAGAGTCTGCTTGGGATTTTTCCATCTCCCTCTGGCCCTCCCCCACCTCACACTACGTCTCTCTCTCTTTCAAATAAATAAATACATTTTAAAGAAAATCCGTGAATAACGTTTGACTCCCCAGAAACTTAACTGCAAATACACTACTGTTGATCAGAAGACTTACCAATAGTATAAACAGTCGATTCAAGCATATTGTATATATGCAGTATATAATATTGCAGATATTATATACTGTATTCTTACAATGAAATTAGCTAAAGAGAATGTTATTTCAAACTTATAAGGAAGGGAAAATATATTTGTAGTATATTTACAGTCCTATAGTTATCGAAAAAGATCCACATGGAAGTGGACCCTCACAATTCAAACCTGTGTTGTTCAATGGTTAACTGTATATAAAACATTATGATACTATACAAACATATATAAAATACATGTGTACCCATCATTGGATCAATAAATGACATGATGCTGGACAACAGAAATCATTACCTAAATATATTTACATTATTTATGTATATTACCCTGCCTTCTTCAACAAAGAATTTGCATAGCTTGCCTTAATTTTAGCTCAGACTTAAGAAGATTCATCTATTCTTTTTTTAAAGGATTTTATTTATTTATTTGACAGAGAGAGAAAGAGGGAGATAGAGCACAAGCAGGGGGAGTGGCAGGCAGAGGGAGAGGGAGAAGGAGGCTCCCCGCTGAGCAAGGAGGCCGATGCGGGGCTCGATCCCAGGACCCTGGGATCATGTCCTGAGCTGAAGGCAGACGCTTAACCGACTGAGCCACCCACATGTCCTGAAGATTCATCTATTGTAATGCAAACAAAAGGATATTTCTCAAACAAAAAGAAACAGCCATCTCCTGCCATCGTCTCTAACTCATTTCTGTCTGTTAAATGCCGGTGGGATAACTGTGGATGCACGAAGTGCTGTTGTCATTTCTGACACCTGAAACGTACAGGGTGTGGGTCCCCTCAGAAGAGCCTTCCGTGTTTTGGTTCAAGCATAGGAGACTATAAGCCTTACTGGAGACACAGAGGCTGGAGATGTCTTTCACACTTGGCCGTTCTCAAGAGAGGCTGAAAATGTAAACTCAAAAGCCGACATACTCACTTGCAGTGGACATTATACCTGGGGATGTGACCATTAAAGGCCACTTGCCACATCCCAAGGGAGAAGTCTGCTCAGAAAACCTCGTTGTGAGTCAGAATGTTCCAGGAAAGAGGGACCTGGGTGGCTCAGTCGGTTAAGCATCCGACTCTTGATTTCAGCTCATATCAGGATCTCAGGGTCGTGAGATCGAGCCCAGCCTCGGGCTTCATGCTCAGTGTGGAGTTTGCTTGGGATTCTCTCTCTCCCTCTGCCTCTCCCCCTCCTGCTCGCTGGCATGCATGCTCTTTAAACGACTGAATGAATGAATGAATGCAACCTTAGAAAAAAAAAAAGAATGTTCCAGGAGAGGAAAGAACATCAAATGATTGCTGGGGTATGTCAAACAGGAATGGAACGGGGAAAGCATATGAACATTAGGTCATCCACATCCAGGTTCGAATTTTGGCTCCAATCGTCAGAGGTTGTGTGGCCTCCTGCAGGGACCTCTCCTTCTCTCTGGGCCTCTATTTCTTCTTCTCCGTAGTGGGGATGACACTTGGGATTGTGCTGAAGAATATCTGCTCTAGCTTGCTCCAGTATTAACTCACTTCACCCTCAGGACCGACCTGCAAGGTTGGAACCATGAGCCTGGTTTCACCCACGAGCGGAAAGAGGCACAGAAGGCGGCATATCCAACGTCCTGATCCCGGTGAGAGGCAGCCCTGGAGTTCCATGTCAGGTCTCTGACCGCTAAGTCTCCTTCCAGCCCCTCCATGGCACTGTGGGTCTCTCCCCTGAAGCACGTGGTAGTAGGAGGTCATCTATGCAATCTCACTCTGCACATGTCTGCATTTTCGGCAGTGTGAGCATGTGACTTGCCCCCGTCATAAACACCTCCAGCCACACTGCCCTGACCTGCCTCCCTTCCCTCTTCTGATGACATGGCAGCCTGGCCAGGGTAGTATATTGCATACATTTCCTGCTGTTCCTACGATTTCATTATCATAGCAGGTGGGACAATAGAGTTACACAAGACCACAGAGAGCTATCAGATGTCCCCTCGAAAGCTCACCGAGTGCTTAATTAAAGTTTTTATAACTTTTTATACAGGTGAAGGAAACTTTTGGAGAGATGTAATTAAATCACTAACATACATGAAAGTAGGTGAAAAGAGACTCTAACGTTCAATACATACTTGTCACCATCTGTCCCCACTCACCACACCATCCTTGTTTATTATGGAACTTAAGGAAGCCTCGAAACATGGGCCATTTTGGTCACCAAAATAGGCTATTCCTAGAAAATATACGTTTTCATCTTTTTTAAGTATAAAAATTAGGATTTTGTGCCTTATTGGCAACACATGTGGCTTGTCATTGTCAAATCTGGGCTCGGATGTGAGCTTCCCTGTGTAGAGTCTGTCTCTAACCTGGGACCAGTGACTTCCCTTCTTTGGGGTCTAGTTTCTCATTTTTAAATGGGCCCAATGGTTTTCTCTCTATAAGCTGTTCTGGGGCATAAACAAATGAGCAGATGTTAACAGACTTAATATATGAGTAATATAAACACTCTCTCTGCAAAAATGCCTACTGGGAAGGTGGGTATGGATGCAGGTGTGGTTTCTACTTGGGGTAGGGAATGTGGTGAGGCGGGGCGCTCTCCAGGAAAAAACAAAACAAAACCCACAGGTGGATGTCACATCAACCTGGATTCAAACTTTATCACATACCTGCAAGATTCTTAATCCATCAGGGACCCCAAGGTATCAACTGAGCTTACAAGCTATGTAGGAGAGCTTTGAAGATAAAAGTGAACAATGGCTAGGAATAGGGACAGAGGGACAGCGGGAGGGGGACCCAGGCAGGAGGAGTATTTCAAGATTCCCATCTAGGGGTTCCTGGGTGGTTCAGTCAGTTAAGTGTTTGGCTCTTGGTTTCAGCTCATGACCCTGGAATCAAGCCCCATGTCAGGCTCTGAGCTCAGCAGGAAGTCTACTTGAGGTTCTCTCCCTCTGCCTCTCTCCCTGCTTGTTCTCTCTTGCACTCTCTCGCTCTGTCTCTCTAAAACAAACAAATCAACCTTTAAAAAAAATCTCCATTTCTCCCCCTTCAGCTCCTCCTCCCAACGTTGCGTTGGGTGCAATGGTTTTACCAAGAAGAGAGAGCACAGGGCGGGCACCATGGAAAGCTTTCATTTCTTCCCCTTTTCTTGCTGCTTCCCTCTCCTTGGGACTTGTGCTAAGAACTTGGACTGTACAATTTCATATCATTTAAGAAAGAAGGGATATTAGGGGGCTGAAGGGGCAGCCGCTTGGCAAACATGAAAGCCTGCTCCAAGACATCTTTATAAGCTCTATGCCCATCGGGGTGCTCCTCAGAGCTGCCTCCCTGCAGAGCTAACTGAGGCTTCAAGACCCAGCTGCTTACGC
Organism: Halichoerus grypus; assembly: GCF_964656455.1. Classification (NCBI taxonomy): domain Eukaryota; kingdom Metazoa; phylum Chordata; class Mammalia; order Carnivora; family Phocidae; genus Halichoerus; species Halichoerus grypus. Next base: position 13,247,615 of record NC_135719.1, on the reverse strand, counting down.
CCTGCCCTTCAACACGGGGCTTTCTTTTATCCTGTGATTGCTAGGGAGAGCTACAAATGGAATCCAGCGGGCAGCGATAGATAGCATTATCTGTTTTCCTTGTCATTTTTCGGTTTCATTTAGGTTCGACTGCCTTAAGCACTGGAAAAGCTTTACTTAGAAGGCTGGGCTCTGCACTTCCAGGTTGATCAAAATAAAGCAGAAGCCGAGCTGCCTAGTTTTAAGGGCACAAAGGAAAACACAGTTTGGTGACGGGAGGTTTTGAATTACAGTGGGCAAAGATAGTGGCTTCTGCTTAAGACTTAATTACTGAGTGCTTTAATAGGCTAGGTGGGAGCCATTCAAGAACTTTATATAGAGTATCACTTAACTCTGACAAAACCATAGAAGATACATAGGATGAAGATACACAGGATGAAGAAATCGAGACTCAGATAATTCACTTGCCAAAAATCAAGTAACTAGTAAATAATGGAGATCCAGAATATAAGAAAGAAGCGGTAATAGAGATTCAAGGTGACAGTAGATCTTTCACGTTCCAAAAGTCATGCCTTGTCCATCAGGCCGTACGTCTGATGTACGCAAAATAAATATTGCCATATTTCTCCAAGTATAAGATGATATCAATTGTAAGATGCTCCTTTGTGTATCACAGTGGGGAAAACAGTCTGTGGATTAAACTGACGATTAATTCCAAGACATGCTTGGACTTCAGAGATGTAAAAACAGAGAAGAAAAAAGTACCTTTTAATATTCATGAAGAATGATCCTTGAAAAGTCAGCCAGTCTGAAATGTAAGGAACAGAATAGTTACCTGCTGGCCCAGCTTTTGGGCAGCCTGATGGTAGCCCAGGGGTATTCTGGTGACATCTTGCTTTCTCCAAAGCTCAGCATGAAATACCGGCGGTGATTCAGGACTTTACCTGCAGGTGGCAGTGCAGGCCACCGGATATGGCCTTTGGCCTCCTAGGGAGGGGTTTCAGGGGAGGAGCAGAAGGGGGCAGGTGAGAAACATGTTTCCACAGCTTCCATTTTTATTCACCCTTCTGTGCTGTTCCAAACCTCGGAGTCTTTTCCGTTCCCTTTTTCTCCTGTCTGGTCTCTTCTTTCTCCGCATTAACTCTTTTTCTACCCATATTTCCAAAGTCCAAAAGAGGTAGGCTTGCAATGAAAACGAATGCATCCTTCTTTTCCCCCCGCAAAATCATCAGAAATGTGGGAGTTAGCTAACGAGAAGGAAGCTGGTGTCTTAGTTTCCTGTTATTCTGTGATGTTTGGGTGTCTTGATTGTATATGTCTGGAGCATATCCTAGATATAACCTCAAGATAGAGATTATTCCAGGGGCGCCTGGGTGGCTCAGTGGGTTCAGCATCCGACTCTTGGTTTCGGCTCAGATCATGATCTCAGTCTGGGATCGAGCCCTGCATCTGAGCTTGTCCCTGTCCCTCCTCCTCCCCCACGTGCTCTCTCTCTCAATCTAAAATAAATAAATAAATAAATAAATAAATAAATAAATAAATAAAATCTTTAAAAAATGATAGAGATTATTCTATCTAAAGAACATTTCTCAGGTAGGTCTTCTATCTCTCGATGTAGCTAGTGATCAAACCCAGTTGTATCACTCTCCTCCCAGAATCTTGAAACACTTCCCCTGATTCTAGACAACTTCTCCCACCTCCTTGCATACCACCTAACCAGGCTCCAGCTCCCTGAGAACCTGGGAACACATCCTGTGTCCACTCCCAGTCCCAGACCTCTCCCCAAAATCTTCTTCCCCTCAGTCTCTGCCCATAAAAAAGGCTCATTCTTCAAAACTAAGTTCAGAGTTCCTTAATGAAGTCTTTGCTCACTTAAACCTCATTGCCCTCCACCTATAGCTTTCTTTTTTTTTTTTAAGATTTTATTTATTTATTTGCCAGAGAGAGAAAGAACACAGGCAGAGGGAGAAGCCCCAACATGGGGCTTGACCCCAAGACCCCGGGATCATGATGGGAGCCACAGGCAGTTGCTTAACCAACTGAGCCACCCAGGTGCCCCCACTTACAGCTCTTAACAGCTCTCTGTAAATATGTTCATTGGTATGCCAGTCACTTCATGAGTTATCAATGTGGCAGTCTTCCTCTGTCCGTCCGATTTCTATCCATATCCCTAGCACCTCGAACAGAGCCCAGGTTATAGTAGATACTCGACTGATATTTATTGAATGAATGAATAATTGAATGATTCTTTTCTAAAATATACCAGAACGGACAGGGAAATTATTTTTAACTTTTGCACATTAAAAGCTTTTAAAACTCCTGACATCCAGACTCCACCCAGAAGCAGTGAAATCAGAACTTCTCAACTGATGTTTGGGTTGAGCCCAGGCATGGGTATTTTGTAAAGCTCCCCAGGTGATCTCAAGGTACAACCAAGGTTGAGAATCACCTCCATGGCAATGGTTCTCAAAGTGTGGTCCCAGGACCAGCATTAGAATATTACTATCCTCTTATTGGAAATGAAAATTCCTAGGACCCACCCTATACTGTACAATCAGAAATGGCAGGGCTGGGGGGATGGAGGGAGTTGACAAGAATCTGTGTTTTAACAAGGCCTCCCATGATACAAAGTCAAGTTTGAGAAGCACTGTCTTAGAGGTTTACTTTAAATAAGTTATAGAGACTGTGTGTGAATGAATCCCTCCCACCATTTTCTTCTAATTTGATTCTGGCCCCTATTTCTTGCATATGGCTGTGCTTGCAGAAAAACAACAAGCCCCTTTTAGTTGAAGATTTTTTTTTTTCCAATCTAGTTGGTCTTACGATCAACATCAACTTATGGTAAAATAGCTTACCTATTTTATGTGGTTTTTTTTTTTTTTTTTTTTTTTCAATCCTTAAAAAGCCAGAGAAGTATTCTCATGGCTATTTTTTCAAATCCTGGAACAGAAATGAACAAAACCCAACATACATGGAACTTGTCCCATATGCCAGGCATGGTGCTGAGGTGCCCCATCATCTTACAATAAATCTAAGACATCCATCCCACAGAGGCGGAAAGAAAGGCTGGAAAAAATAGGATGAGTCCACAGGGACACAGCAGAGATGTGAACGCAGATCTGTCCTACCATCCGGTCGTTCTCAGGTTTCTGATGACCCCCATTTTGTTATTTTGCCCATAATCCCATAGTTTTCTTTCTTTTTTTTTTTAAAGATTTTATTTATTTTTGACAGAGAGAGAGAGTGTACAAGCAGGGGAAGAAGCAGGCAGAGGGAGAGGGAGAAGCAGGCTCTCCGCCGAGCAGGGAGCCCGATGCGGGGCTCGATCCCAGGACTCTGGGATCACGACCCGAGCCGAAGACAGACGCTTAACCATCTGAGCCACCCAGGTGCCCCAATCCCATACTTTTCATGAGGAAAATCGGCTGCTCTCAAGAATCCCTGGCTAGCTCTCAAACAGAGGTGGTCACTTTGAGCACATTAAGTACTCACGCTGTTTCCTGCTCATTTGCAGTGGAATACACTCAGGGCTTTCTTTTTCTCTAAGACCTTGGACAGAAACATGGTTTCACAATGCATCTAGGGTTAAAAGGACAGTTTTCTTCTAAAATGTCTACTTCTCTGAAACTCATACGCTTTGTTCCAAATCTGTGGTCTGAATTCTTGGATTCATTATTCACATGGTTCCTTTTTGAATCATGAACCTTAGTAAAGTTGTACAGGCTCTGTGCTAGGCTCTGTGGGGGACCAGCAGTGAAAAAGACAGACAAACCCCACTTGCTCACCTTCAAGAAGAACCGTATATATAAAACTAACCAATGAAGACACTAAGTCTAGATGTTATGACTGTCTTATCCAGGGCAATAAGATAAGAAGAGGACCTCTATGAGTTCAATTCTATAGTGTCTTGTGTGTACGTCTTAAGAGGTCTTTTGAACAGAAAGATCTTTGAAACTATGCTTCTCTATTTTAGTTTTTTGGGGAACCGGTATGGATGGTGTTTATTTTGGGAAATAGAGTAAATATTCCCAAGTTTGGAAGAGTCAGCCTATCAGAAGATGCAAACCCAACATTCCATTTCTAAAACAGGACACCTCAATCATCAGACCTCTTTCTCTGGGGAATGGCCAGCCAGCGTCTTCAGCAATTACACCAGTCAGAGGAGAAATTTCCGTGACTTCCGTGGGCCATAAAAATCTGATACCGTCAGCAAACTGGAAGGCATTTCCAGTGAAGGTGGCTTCATATACAAAAGCAGCAGAACTGAGTACCACAAGCTCATGGCAAACCGCCAGGCCTGTTCCAGGACCCAGCCCTGCTCAGTGATGCTTATTCATCTGGGAGACGAATCCTAAATCTCAAATCCAAGCTGTGGGGCAAATAAGGCACCCAGGGGAGACTTTCTGTGCACCTGAGCACTCAGAGACACGCTCCACTTGCAAACACGTGAAAGAACCTGAAAAAGTAATCTTTTTTTAAGTCTTTAAAACATGAGAGAGCTGACCAAGACAGGGAGGAATTGCTAAGCCAATATGACAGAGAAACTGCTTACGTGGATAGGTACATCAACTTGGAAGAAAGGTTTGCCCTAAGGGTACTTGTCAAGCCCAGAAATTTTTAGATTTCCTACTGACAGCCTAAGGGGGCAAAGAGGATAGAAATGACAGGTTTGGCAAGGTCTTTTTTTTACAGTAATGGAACTGTTCTAAAATAAGCTTATTGTGATGGTTATATAATTCTTTATATATGCTAAAAATTCGTGGACTTGTACACTTAAAATGGATGAATTGTATGATATGTGAATTGTATCTCAATAAAGGTTGGGGGGGGAACTCAGTGAAGTGAGATCACTTTCTATTTGAGGGCAAAGTTAGGGGGAAACTGTCTTCTAGAAGCTGGCTGGCCTCCCCCTTCCCCACCCCAACTGATCTGCTCTGTTGCCAGGCACATGTTTACCTTAGAGACAGAGCACCCCCCCCCAAGGGTTCTGAGCCTCAGTTGAGACCCATAGAACACTGGCCCTTGGAGGCAGAGCTGTGGAGCCCTACACAGCCATGGAGGGCCTGCTGCCTGCCATCAGATCCACTTTCCAGTTGGTCCTAGAGCCCCTGTGGGGTGCCCTGCTGGTGATTTCTGAAAGCTGGAGACATGTTGCAGTTCTCCATGAGTTTCCCTGGGACATGCTGGCATATATTGTAATACTGGTTTTGACAGCGAAGAAACGACACATTTGGAGAAGTGTGAAGGTGCTAGGCAAAAGGTGTTTGGCCCACGCTAAAGTCTGTGGAAAAGGTAGTGGGAATATGGGACCAATGACACAAGCTGATGATGCCCTAGGGCTGCCCGGGGTGAAGGCCAGTCTTCCCACATTACAAACCTTATGCTTCTCAGCAGTAAGTACTAACCGCTGTAGGCTGGCACTTCAGAACACCATTGACTTTCTGAAAATGGCGCAGAAGACCCAGCCTCCTAAACTTTCCCAAGTGACTGGTGATAGACCCATCTTAAGAATGTCAGAGAAGAATGGAAAACAACTTTGGAAGAAAATAATGGACGATTTGAATGGAAACACTGACGTTCTAGAGAGTCCAGAACTGCTCGCCCAAGAAATCGCGAGATGGAAGCAGAGACTCCAGGAAACGGAGCAGGAGAAAGAAAGGCTAGAGCAGTCGAACGCAGGAATGCAGCGGGCTCTGAAAGAGAAAGTCAGCCAGTTAATACCACTGGGTGAAAACCTTCTGAAGGCCATCCCCTGGCCTTGTCTCCTTGGAGATCTCTTGGGTCACGTCAACTGGGAAGTCAAGCAGAAGAGGGAAGCAGAAAATGACAATCAGCCGATCCATCGGTCAGAGGGTGATCTGAAGGGTGTCACTGACGATGCTGATTCCAATGTGTCCCTTCAAAGTGCTGAAGAGAAAAATGAGGAACTAGCCAGACAACTGTGGGAAGAAAAGCGAATCAATGATGAGCTTATGGGACAAATAACAGATCTTCGAGCCAAGGAAGCCTCTTTGCAGACGGAAAATTCACAGCTTCAAAGTGAGATTCAGCAGTTGAAACGGAAGCTTCAACTTCTGCCTCAATTATATCAAGAATACACCAGGGAACTTGAGAGAAAATCATTGGAGAAGGAAGCGCAGTGCTCAGACATTGAGAAGAGTCTTTCCTACACGTGTGGAAACATCGAGTCCGCAACTCAGATTCACAACTTCTACAAGAAGATGGCCGAAGACACCCGCAGAGAACTGGAGGAGAACACCTCGCACTGTCTAAAGGACATCCTCTTCTATGCGAATAAAGTCCAGGAGAGCTGGATGGCAGCTGTGCTCACCGAGCGAAAAGTCAAGGAGCTAAGGAAAGAAAATGATCACATCAGGCAAATGTTGGCCAAAGCGGAGTTCAACTTCCCGCCTTTCCCAAGTGGCCGTTTTGCTCCTGCTCCCCCACAGGCAGGCCACGGAGGCCCAGAAGTGTCAGGGGACCCCCTGGATCCTCAGCACCCCCAGGAAGGAGAAGAGCCATGCCGCGAGGGCCCACGCATCCAGGGACACCCGCAGGTTTGACTGAGCTCACTGCAACCCGGTCCTGAACGCCCACAACCACGGCATAACATCTGCATGTGTTTTCTGTCTTTGAAGTAGTTTTCACTTATCTCTTTTTGGTTTAGATACTGCTATTTAATTGATATTACAATTGCTTTTATTTAAGTAGATTTAGCATTATAGTTTTCAGATAGTATTTCTCCAGTAAAGTGTCATTTCCTATAATTCTTACAAATATATTGTTTTCACATCATCAGACCCTCTAGAATTAGATAATATTAAGTATTGTATTTTGATTTAAATTAAAGATCCACAATTACTTTAACAACTATTGAAATTTGGCATGGATACAAACATTTAAAATAACATTTTTCTATGGCATGAGCATTTTTGTAGGCCATTTTGAAACTCACGAGCATGAATTAGAAGTCTGTACAAGTAATTTAATATATATCTGAATAAATTTTGATTTAAAAAAATTGGAAAAAAAAATCCACTATTCAGACAGAGAAATGAAGCCAAAGGGGCCAAGGGTGAGACAAAAGAGCGCCCTGCAGCAGAAGTCAGAGGAAGGGGCTGGTGGGGAGGTGTTGGTTAGTGTATCTTTGCTGCCAGAAAGGTATGGGAAGGAGGACATCCAAAGTGAGAAAATTCCTGAAAAGGCAGGAAGGGAAAGATTTCCAGGCTCAGACAAGAGAATCAAGTTTGGAAATCGAGGAGGGAACGGTGGAAGGATGCGTGTAGAAAGAAAGGTTATTTGTTGGAATGTATGGCCACAAGCCACAGCAAAAGAACTTTGCTAGCTCAAGTAGAAAGGAATTTATTTGGAAGGCTTTGGGGCAACTCCCAAAATGCATGCGAAGACCAGATAACCAGACTCGGCAAGAGGGCTGAACCAAGGGAGACTGGGCCTAAAAAAGACAGGTGAGCTCAAAGCACAGCATGAGCTTGGGTTAGGCCCCATCACTGGTACTAGACACATACCAAGAACACAGGTGTCATCTGGTCTCCTCTACGGTCACCTCAAAGCTCTGAAATCCCCAACTGTCCTCCCAAGATTCAAAAGCCCGGTGCCAAGTGTCTTCTTAGCTAACCCTCCATTATCTACCCACTCTCCCCCCGCCATGACTTCTAAGAGCACCTGACTATTCCGCTTTCTGAGACATACTTGATGTCCCACCAGATACCCAGGGCAGACATTCTTTACAAAAATAAGGCTCTTACAAAAACAAAATAAAACAAATGAACCAAAAGCCTCAAAGAGTCAAAAGTAGTCAAAACAAGAGACACTTGTCTACCACTTCCCACCTCGCCAATTCCCAGACCTGCATTTCAAAACCAAAAGCAAAACAACGTATATGATGCAAAAGTCTTCTGCCTCACATAAAAACAGTCTGCCTTCGTACCGCCGAAAACACTCTACTTCCCAGAGCAAGCCATTAAAATCTCTCCACTCTATCCAAGCTCCAGCCCCAAGACCCCCGACTGACACCCTTTCCTTTGGTTTGCATTCTCTAGCAAGCTTGTTCTGGTATTTTGCAAACCACAAAGCAGTGACAAAGTCAGACAACACTAATGCATGTGTAAACTTGGTGGAAAGAGATTGAAAAGGAAGTTAAAACACTGAGATGATACAATAAGGCACGAAACTCTGGGTAATGGCTTTAGTTCTCTTCTCTGTGGCAGGTCTCCGCTGTGGGTAACATCAACGGCTTCCCTACGCCAGAGCCCCCTCCACGTCTACTTTGCCTTCAGCCAGCACTTTTGCAGCTGGGGACACTTAATCCTCGGGGTGAGCCTGTGACCCTCAATGTCACACAGGAAGATGTCGGCTCTGGGTCATCCTGCGTGTATAGGATTACAACAGCCTTTCAGAACTGCCTTTCACTAACTTTTTCTTTCTTTTTAAAACATCCTTTGGTTTTATATTGGGCAAGAGCAAAAATAAGATTACTTGATAGTAAATCGCCCCTACCGTACAATTACAAAATGCTGCTCTTTACCACATTGTAAGATTTCAATACGCAGCCAGCCTATTTCTGATTTCTTCATGGGGACTAATGTGATATAATAACAAAGATGGCTGTATCCTCACCAGGTAATTCAAATCCCCACTTAAATCCTCCACAAGTGGCCCCAACTTTTCTCTTGTCAAAATAAAGACTAAGACGCAAGATGGTTTAGGAACAAATGAAAACTCCATCGCCTTCAACCGAACTCTAGCTCTATCTGTGCAAATAGTAAGCAGTATTTCCCTCTGATTAAACCATCTTTCATTTAAAGAACTATTTCACACTTGAAATTCTCACGCCATATGCAACTGTTATGGGATAAACTGCGTTCCTCCAAAATTGATGTTGATGTCCTAACCCCAGGTAACTCAGAATGTGAATGTATTTGAAGATAGGGCCTTTTAAAGAGTGATTAAGCTAAAAGGAGACAATTAGGGTGAGCCTAATCCAATCTGACTGATGTCCCAATACGAAAAGGAAATTTGGACACACAAAGGGACACCAGGGACATATACACAGAGAAAGAAGGCAGCCATTTGTAAGCCAAGGAGCAAAGCCCCAGAAGAAACCAAAGCTACCTCTACCTTGATCTTGGATTTCCAGGCTCCAGACTGTAGGAAAATACATTTCTGTTGTTTAGCCCCCAGTCTGTGGTACTTTGTTATGGCAGTCCTAGGAAACTCATACAGCAACCCGTACAAAGAGACCAACTGAATTATTAGTAAAGAAAACAATGTATGAATTACCATCTACTTTCATTGGTGTTTTAAATATTTTTCCCATGTCATGAGTGGATGGATTTTGTAATTCCCAGTAGGAAAACATACCTGAAAAGCCTAATGGCAAATCAGTTGTAAAATGTTTTTGCTGTGTCGGGGCAGGCAGTAAGGACTGTCTTCGAAGTCCCCCGACTTACTTTATTAGAAGGCCAGATACATGCTGGCTGCTTGCATGACTGTGTCCCTCGTTAAGTGATCTGTGTTGTTTTTCTTTCAGCAAAGGCTTTATTTGTTTAAAAGACATGAGTCTTGACTTCCAAATTCAAGTGACCATTTTCAGATAAGATTCATAAGTGTCCTAGGTCCACTGCCCCCACCTCAGACTCTCAGACAGGGAGTGTTGTACAGGTGACTTATGAATGAAGTAATCCCAAAGGCAAATTAAGTCAGAAGATCAGGAAAATAAAAAGGAGGAAGCCAAATAAGGACATGTCTTCAAGCAAAGTTTTACAGATAATCACTTCAGGTTTATCCCACGATGAGGATCACTGGATCATGAGAGTGTAATTTGCACCTCAGCCCTGTCCTGACCCAAGGCAACAGCCATGGAACTTTCCAACTCCCAAATCCATCAGTCACTGGCTTAGGGGAGAGGAAATTGCCAGACTCTACCAGGCCAATCCTTTGGGGGGAAAAAAAAGAGCTTCAGAGGCTGTCTATTGGGACCAAAAGTGCCTCAAAGTCCTGGGGCCCCAAAAGTAAAATAAAAGGGACTTGAGGACGTCTGGTGGGAATACCAGCATTATACATCACAGTAAACACTGAATCATTCTTTTTCTTCAGCTCATCTGGAAGATTATGGGTCATATTCTGGAAAGTCACCTAGACTTTTGGGGTCTGCATTGCTTTAAGAACTTCAGCATCACTCAGATTTTTATTAGGTCCAGATATTCCTATCATTTCTACCATGCCCCGCCTCCTATTCCAGGCATTCCTTCCTCAGGGAAACCAGCTGAAATGAGCTACCTGAGCTCTAGAGTCTCTGTGTTCCCTCTTCCTCTGCCCCGCGCCCCACCTTCTTCTCAAACCTTCTTCACCCGGCCCATCCTCTTTCTGAGGGTCTCTCTCTCTCTCTCTCATCACATCCTTCACTCCTACTCTCTGATGTTCTACATTTTTCTGGACTCTTGGTTGGATTTCTTTCAGCACTGTGCTGGCATCCTTATTGTAATCTGGTTGACAAACAAGAACAGTATCATGGGCTGACTTTCCGCAGGGTCTTAGAAGACTGCGTGCTTTCTCCCGCCACCCCGGGCTGGGTTGAATTAGGACTTACATTCAGGTCTCTGTCATGGCCTCCAGTGGGAGCATACACGTTTTGCAGTCTGAAAAGTCCCTTGATTTCTTGGCCTTTATATTGACTAATTGAGAATTTGGCTTAATAGGATACAGCAAAAGTAGGCATAAGAGAAATGTGAGTCATATGCTGATACAATTTCTCTGTGCCTGTGGAGCCTGCTCAGGCCTAATCTTTACATAGTGCTTGGATAGGGTGACGCTTTGCTGAATGGAATAGATACACAGGTCATAATGAGTAACTCAGGGCCTAGGGTCACCTGGTTTTCCATAACCAGGAGTTCAGTTTTTATCAAGGCCCAATATCAACCCCAAAGCTCTTTCTGTAGAAGAGAAGAAATTCCTGCTAAAAAGTAACTTGACTAAATCCTCAGTGGTCTGAGATTCTCCTCTTGGGGTTTGTCATTGTCTCCTCCAGTATCTTGATATACTTCCAAAACTTTAAGTGCCATTTATTGGATCTGCTTAGACTGCAATCTGGACCGTCTAGGGAAAATTGTTCTGGATCCCATTCCAATTGGGACACTGTATTAATTTTCTAGGGCTGTTCTGTTGTAACAAATTACCACAAACTCAGTGGCTTCAAACAGCAGGAATTTATTCTCGCACTGTTCTGGAGGCCAAAAGTTAAGCATCAAAGAGTTGGCAAGGTTGGTTTCTGCTAGAGGCTCTGACGAGAATCTGCTCCATGCTCCTCTCCTAGATGTTGGTGCCTGTGGCAATCTTTGGCGTTCTTGGCTTCTAGATGAATCACTCCAATCTCTGCCTCTGTCTTCCCATTGGCCTCCCCTCTGGGTCTGTTTGTATCTTTCCCTTTTCTTATAAAGATATTTATCATTGGATTTAGGGTACATGTGTTTATAAGGGTGATCTAAATCTAGGATGGTTTCCTCTAAGATCCTTGACTTAATTATGTCTGCAAAGACTCCTTTTCCAAATAAGATAACATTTACGGGTCTTGGGATTTAGGACGTGGACATATATTTCAACCCACCATAGAATTTTTTCTGATTACTCAGTTATTAGCTTTAAATATCCATCCAAATCTAACATATATTCTTACTAGCCCACAATACAAGGTGGAGGAAACAAAGGAAACCTGTCTTTTACTTTGGAAAAAAATACCCCAACATCTCTAAGACTATGAGGTAGTAGGGTTTTCACAGAATTTATGTCCCTTTCCATGACATACATAAGTTTTACTAAGGCCAAAGAATTTTCTTGTATTCATATTCTAGCAGCTCATGTCACCAGTATATTTGGCCCATGTAATATGTTATGAATGAGTGAGACAGTCATGCCTCTGTAGACTAAATTGTGGCATGGAGCCGAACAGTTGAAATAATTCTGAGGTAAGATGGTTATGACATGCTGTTAGATATCTACCTACGTAAAATAAACTATCCCAGTGGATCAACAGGAGCACTTTTATTGCTTTGCTCCTCGAAAGAGATCACCTCCAAATAATAAATGCAATTGGAGTTGCCACCTGCTAAGCTTTAACAATTCATTTTCATTCTCCAAGACCAATCCAAGATCAGTTGACCTGGCCAAACCTGAGAGTTAAGTAAAAACAAAATAGAAATCACCATCCTCACATCTTGAGCCTTACTTAATGCCCATCACCCAATGTGATGAGCACTGGGTCTTACACACAACCGATAAATTATTGAACACTATGTCTGAAACTAATGATGTACTATATATGTTGGCTAATTGAATTTAAATAAAAATTAAAAAAAAACATCATCCTCATATTTTCCCAGGAAAAAATTTTTGGGGGGTAGCATTAAATTTAGACATTTCTCCATAGAAATTGTAGTATCTTTGCTTTATTAGTTTGATAGCTAAAGGGAGCTCCATAGGCTTCAACTTGGCTCTTCTTACCTTAATAGCTCTTGTATCAAAATCTGGAAAGTCAGTTCTTCCAGGATAGAGGGTATACATAGCAACTACATGCTCACCAACCAGATAATTGATTTTGTATCAGATAAAAGGGTTTGTGATCTACTAAAAGTATGAGAAGCATTTGTGAATCAAAACTCCATTTGTTTCTTGACCCTTGTAAGACTCTATTATGACCAGTGCAAAGCAATGGTACACTGAGATCCCAAGAACTGATGTTACATATAGCCAGTGTCCAGTGACCCTCGGAAGATTTGAGTAGCTCATTCTCTTTAGGGGGAAAAACAAAAAAACCTGCTACATAGCTGAAGGGAAGTTAAATAAAAGATTTAATCTGTGTATTTCTGACTTTTTTTTTTCAAAACCTCAAAGGTACTCAGTTTGAGAATCAGGCAGTGAGGTATGACATTTTGATCCAAATTCTATTCTCTCCAGACCAGGAGCTAATTTTCAATTATAAGAACCACGAGAAAGGGGATTTCCACTTTGGAGAAGATGGACTCTTCCCAATATTTTTCAATGTGGACTCTTCTCAGTATTTTTCTCTGTTCCTCTTACTAAGTACAACTAAAAATCCTGGATGTCTTCTCTATTTAAAGGAGAAACAGAAAAATCCACAAATACAGTTGGAGACTTCAACACCCCTGTCAACACTTGATGAAACAACTCAACAGAAAATCTGCAAGTATAGAGAATACAAGATACCCTCAACCAATAGGATCTAAATGACATTTATACAATATTCCACCCAGCAACTGCAGAACACACATTATTTAATTGCCTGTGAGACACATACCAAGATAGACCATGTTCTGGGCCATAAAACAAACCTCAACAAGTTTAGAAGAACTGCAGTGATACAGAGTGTGTTGTCTGACCACAGCAGCATGAAACTAGACATCACTCATGGAAAGAAAACAGGAAAATCTTCAAACACTGAGAAACTAAAAACACACTTCTAAATAATACATGGATCAAAGAGGATGTCTCAAGGGGGAAAAAAAAAAAAATTAACCTGCATGAAATTATGTAAACCCCTCATTCCTTCTTTTCAGCTCTCTGGGGTATGAGGGCAGCTGTCTCATTCTATCTTTCTGGAAGATTCCATGCCCAGTGAGCCTTCTAATGATAGAGACACCATGGCCCCAATACTGACTCTCAGTGGGCACTTTTTTCCATATTACCACATGCAATAATTACATCAGTTATTTAAATATTTAAATGTGGCTTTCAGAATCCTGTTTCTTAAGAGAAAAGAAATTTTATTACCTTCAGCCACACCTCAGCCAGATAGACAACCCCAGATAGCCACTGCTATTCTATCCCCTTAGATTATACTGCCTTCAAGACACTCCTGGATCCCACACTGTAGATCACTGGGTGTAAGGACACTTGGTTTCATACAGTGGAGCCCAACTCTGCCTATGGAGACTTGGTAACTTCCAGAACTGATGGGAAGCTGGGTAACCAGGCTTTGAAACTCAGCTGGGATGAGGAGAGACCAGACAACAGTGAGTATAAGCATCTTCTTCCACAGAACTATCCTTTTAGGACATCTCCACCAGCGACACTATCACTAGACCTCAACATCATCATTGCAGGACTCCTGATGCTTCCATAGCGCCCCCCCACCCGCGAATAATGTTCCAACTCTCTCTACAGGACACGACCACTCATTTAGGAATAAACGTCCCAGACAAGAACATCCATCTGGCCCCCATGCCACCAAGTCAGGATTCACAACTGCATTTACTTGTTTATGCTGTCTTGTTTCCCAAGGATGGCCTTTAAGATCTCGGTAAATTCGAAGTGTGGAGGTAAATGATGGGTGGATAGAGGAGATGAAATTGATGGGCTAAAGAAGGTGGATTAAAAATAATCTATTATTAAATTCTTTATTTGCCTCTACCCATTGATTGGCAGAAGGGATGGAATGCCCAGGCCAAATTTTATGGTGAAATTTACTGTATTACCTTACTGAAAAGACCAGGAGTAGATCTCACTTTAATTGATAATTAATCCAGAGTTCAACGGTCCAGACCTTGGTTTTTGTCTGCTTCTCAGAATCCATCCCCTCACCTACGCCTCAGACTCAGTCTTCTACTCCACATGGTGACAAGAAACCTGCTGCTTCCCTGGGGTCCTGGTCCTCTCAGCTTTAAGCCAAGTAATAATAAGAAGAAGGGTCTCAAGGGTCTCTTTCATTTGAGTTCAGCAAACCCTCAGTGTTTCTCACTATGTTAGCCCCGAACACATTCCCTAAACCCTAACCTGTCACCACAGTCAATATGATGTTCTGCATTGATTGGCCAGGCTGGTCCAATTCCTAACTTTTGGAGGGGTCTAGAGCAAGATTATAAGTAGAGGCCCCTATAATATATGTCAAATTATTTTAAAATTATAAATCAAATGACATGTTAAATAAAATATATTCTACCCTCTTAACAATATACTTTAACAATAACCTGGGAGGAAGGTCTGCATTTAGAATTCTTAGACTCCTTAGAGGCCTGCTCTGGAATATGGGCATCATGGAAAAGGGTAGCCCAAAGCCTGATGAATTCTCTTTCCTTTCTTGCCTCTGGCCTATGGCCTGATGAATTATCTTTCTTTTCTTGGCTCTAGCCTGTAGCCATATGTACACATGTGGTCACTCTGGCATGCACATCCATACTTGGTCCACAATGCCACAAACAGCTAGCTATTAACCACCCAGGTGAGCACATACCAGCTGCCTTGTCTGCTCTCAGGAGAGGGAAGAGGCCACCATGTGACTTGGAAGCAGGTAGAGATGTTTAGGCAGGTCATTCTGGGATCCTGGTTACTTAGATCTTGAACATGGACAAAAATGGGAAGTGGGGGGTCCTGTTGGGCATATCAACTGGGCTCATTGTATTCTCCACAGTGCAGAAGAATATGATGCAGGAAGGCTGAAGCAGGACCCAAGATAGGGTCCTACTTGCACAGATCTGGGGGCAGTGCTGAGCAGAGGGTCAGCTTCTTGTCCTTCCTTATAGCCAGGAGTGAAATCAACACCATAGGAAGCACAGGGCCATTGAATGAAGATCTAGGAGTGGTCCTCCAGAAAGAAATTAGAGATCG
The DNA here is from genome assembly GCF_964656455.1 of Halichoerus grypus. Taxonomy (NCBI): domain Eukaryota; kingdom Metazoa; phylum Chordata; class Mammalia; order Carnivora; family Phocidae; genus Halichoerus; species Halichoerus grypus. Next base: position 13,232,000 of record NC_135719.1, on the reverse strand, counting down.
CCCTCAGACTTTGGATAAATGGATATCGGGTGGCCAGGAAATAGCAAACGCCAACTGCACGCGTGACTTTAAATATGCTTTAAAATTGGACAGGTGTTTTTGGCTCCCACTTTGTTGCTCTTCTGGGTCCACTGTGGGTCAGTTTGGTTTCCTTCCAATTTAAATTTCACTGCTTGCCTCCATTAGCCCCGTGCCTTTCTCTGCTGCGCTAGTGATCCCGGGCTCTGACCCAGGCAGAGATTCCACTGGACTCTCTCATGGAACATCACCCCAGCCACAGCCCATTGCCTCTCATCCAGACGATCGTAACTGCCTCCTTGTGGGTCCGGTTCTCTGAATCCTGTTTTTTCCCTCACCCTTACACCCGACACTCTACCCCTCACTGCTGCTGCCTTCTATCAACAGACATTTTCCGTTCTGTAGTCAGAGCAAGAATCTTTTAAAAATAATTTGTAAAAACCTAAATGTTGCACCTGCTATGAAGACCCCTAGCCCTCAGGACAATGCTGCCCCTCAGTGTGGTTGGCAAAGCCTGCATGGTCTGGTCCAGGTTACCCCTCCTCAAACACCTCTCTCCGCTCTGCCCCACGGGCCCTCCCTCCCCAGTTGTGGGGGATTTCTTTCACTTCTTTGGATCTCTCTCTCTCTCTGTCTGTCTCTCTCCCTCCTTGTCTTGACTCTCTGATCTCCATAGTTTCACAAAGTATTTTCCCTCTCCTAAATCCATTTACATCTCCTTCCTTTTACTTTATTTTTTTTAAATTTTTTTATTGTTATGTTAATCCCCATACATTACCTCATTAGTTTTAGATATAGTGTTCCATGATTCATTGTTTGTGCATAACACCCAGTGCTCCATGCAGAACGTGCCCTCCTCAATACCCATCACCCGGCTAACCCATCCTCCCACCCCCCTCTCCTCTAGAACCCTCAGTTTGTTTTTCAGAGTCCATCGTCTCTCATGGTTCTTCTCCCACTCCGATTTCCCCCCCTTCATTCTTCCCCTCCTGCTACATTCTTCTTCTTCTTTTTTTCTTTCGTAACATATATTGCATTATTTGTTTCAGAGGTACAGATCTGAGATTCAACAGTCTTGCACAATTCACAGCGCTTACCAGAACACATACCCTCCCCAGTGTCCATCTCCCAGTCACCCCATCCCTCCCATCCCACCCCCCACTCCAGCAAGCCTCAGTTTGTTTCCTGAGATTAAGAATTCCTCATATCAGTGAGGTCATATGATACATGTCTTTCTCTGTTTGACTTATTTCGCTCAGCATAATACCCTCCAGTTCCATCCACATCGTTGCAAATGGCAAGATCTCATTCCTTTTGATGGCTGCATAATATTCCATTGTATATATATACCACCTCTTCTTTATCCATTCATCTGTTGATGGACATCTTGGCTCTTTCCACAGTTTGGCTATTGTGGACATTGCTGCTATAAACATCGGGGTGCACGTACCCTTTCGGGTCCCTACTTTTGTATCTTTGGGGTAAATACCCAGGAGTGCAATTGCTGGATCATATGGTAGCTCTATTTTCAACTTTTTGAGGAACCTCCATACTGTTTTCCAGAGTGGCTGCACCAGCTTGCATTCCCACCAACAGTGTAGGAGGGTTCCCCTTTCTCCGCATCCCCGCCAACATCTGTCATTTCCTGACTTGTTAATTTTAGCCATTCTGACTGGTGTGAGGTGGTATCTCATTGAGGTTTTGATTTGGATTTCCCTGATGCCGAGTGATGTTAAGCACCTTTTCATGTGTCTGTTGGCCATTTGGATGTCTTCTTTGGAAAAATGTCTGTTCATATCTTCTGCCCATTTCTTGATTGGATTCTTTGTTCTTTTGGTGTTGAGTTTGATGAGTTCTTTATAGATTTTGGATACGAGCCCTTTATCTGATATGTCATTTGCAAATATCTTCTCCCATTCTGTCAGTTGTCTTTTGGTTTTGTTGACTGTTTCCTTTGCTTTGCAAAAGCTTTTTATCTTGATGAAGTCCCAATAGTTCATTTTTGCCCTTGCTTCCCTTGCCTTTGGCAATGTTTCTAGGAAGAAGTTGCTGCGGCTGAAGTCGAACAGGTTGCTGCCTGTGTTCTCCTTTAGGATTTTGATGAACTCCTGTCTCACTTTGAGGTCTTTCAACCATTTGGAGTCTATTTTTGTGTGTGGTGTAAGGAAATGGTCCAGTTTCACTCTTCTGCATGTGGTTGTCCAATTTTCCCAACACCATTTGTTGAAGAGACTGTCTTTTTTCCATTGGACATTCTTTCCTGCTTTGTCAAAGATGAGTTGACCATAGAGTTGAGGGTCCATTTCTGGGCTCTCTATTCTGTTCCATTGATCTATGTGTCTGTTTTTGTGCCAGTACCATACTGTCTTGATGATGACAGCTTTGTAGTAGAGCTGGAAGTCCGGAATTGTGATGCCGCCAGCTTTGCTTTTCTTTTTCAACATTCCTCTGGCTATGCGGGGTCTTTTCTGGTTCCATACAAATTTTAGGATTATTTGTTCCATTTCTGTGAAAAAAGTGGATGGTATTTTGATGGGGATTGCATTGAATGTGTAGATTGCTTTAGGTAGGATTGACATCTTCACAATATTTGTTCTTCCAATCCATGAGCATGGAACGTTTTTCCATTTCTTTGTGTCTTCCTCAATTTCTTTCATGAGTATTTTATAGTTTTCTGAGTACAGATCCTTTGTCTCTTTGGTTAGATTTATTCCTAGGTATCTTATGGTTTTGGGTGCAATTGTAAATGGGATCGACTCCTTAATTTCTCTTTCTTCTGACTTGTTGTTGGTGTATAGGAATGCCACTGACTTCTGTGCATTGATTTTATATCCTGCCACTTGACTGAATTCCTGTATGAGTTCTAGCAGTTTTGGGGTGGAGTCTTTGGGATTTTCCACATAAAGTATCATATCATCTGCAAAGAGTGAGAGTTTGACTTCTTTGCCAATTTGGATGCCTTTGATTTCTTTTTGTTGTCTGATTGCTGTGGCTAGGACTTCCAATACTATGTTGAATAGCAGTGGTGATAGTGGACATCCCTGCCGCGTTCCTGACCTTAGGGGGAAAGCTCTCAGTTTTTCCCCATTGAGAATGATATTCGCTGTAGGTTTTTCATAGATGGCTTTTATGATATAGAGGTATGTACCCTCTATGCCTATACTCTGAAGAGTTTTGATCCAGAAAGGATGCTGTACTTTGTCAAATGCTTTTTCTGCATCTATTGAGAGGATCATATGATTCTTGTTGTTTCTTTTGTTAATGTATTGTATCACGTTGATTGATTTGCGGATGTTGAACCAACCTTGCAACCCAGGGATAAATCCCACTTGGTCGTGGTGAATAATCCTTTTAATGTACTGTTGGATCCTATTGGCTAGTATTTTGGTGAGAATTTTTGCATCCATGTTCATCAGGGATATTGGTCTGTAATTCTCCTTTTTGATGGGGTCTTTGTCTGGTTTTGGGATCAAGGTAATGCTGGCCTCATAAAATGAGTTTGGAAGTTTTCCTTCCATTTCTATTTTTTGGTACAGTTTCAGAAGGATAGGTATTAATTCTTCTTGAAATGTTTGGTAGAATTCCCCTGGGAAGCCATCTGGCCCTGGGCTTTTGTGTTTTGGGAGATTTTTGATGACTGCTTCTATTTCCTTAGTGGTTATAGGTCTGTTCAGGTTTTCTATTTCTTCCTGGTTCAGTTTTGGTAGTTGATACATCTCTAGGAATGCATCCATTACTTCCAGGTTATCTAATTTGCTGGCATAGAGTTGCTCATAATATGTTCTTATAATTGTTTGTATTTCTTTGGTGTTGGTTGTGATTTCTCCTCTTTCATTCATGATTTTGTTGATTTGGGTCCTTTCTCTTTTCTTTTTGATAAGTCTGGCCAGGGGCTTATCAGTCTTGTTAACTCTTTCAAAGAACCAGCTCCTAGTTTCGTTGATCTGTTCTACTGTTCTTTTGGTTTCTATTTCATTGATTTCTGCTCTGATCTTGATTATTTCTCTTCTCCTGCTGGGTTTAGGCTTTATTTGCTGTTCTTTCTCCAGCTCCTTTAGGTGTAGGGTTAGGTTGTGTACTTGAGACCTTTCTTGTTTCTTGAGAAAGGCTTGTATTGCTATATACTTTCCTCTTAGGACTGCCTTTGCTGTATCCCAAAGATTTTGAATAGTTGTGTTTTCATTTTCATTGGTTTCCATGAACTTTTTTAATTCTTCTTTAATTTCCTGGTTGACCCGTTCATTCTTCAGTAGGATGCTCTTTAGCGTCCATGTATTTGAGTTCTTTCCGACTTTCCTCTTGTGATTGAGTTCTAGTTTCAAAGCATTGTGGTCTGAAAATATGCAGGGGATGATCCCAATCTTCTGGTACCGGTTGAGACCTGATTTATGACCTAGGATGTGATCTATTCTGGAGAATGTTCCATGGGCACTAGAGAAGAATGTGTATTCCGTTGCTTTGGGATGGAATGTTCTGAATATGTCTGTGAAGTCCATTTGGTCCAGTGTGTCATTTAAAGTCTTTATTTCCTTGTTGAGCTTTTGCTTAGACGATCTGTCCATTTCAGTGAGGGGGGTGTTAAGGTCCCCCACTATTATTGTATTGTTGTCGATGTGTTTCTTTGCTTTTGTTATTAATTGCCTTATATAATTGGCTGCTCCCATGTTAGGGGCATAGATATTTACAATTGTAGATCTTCTTGTTGGATAGACCCTTTAAGTAGGATATAGTGTCCTTCCTCATCTCTTATTACAGTCTTTGGTTTAAAATCTAATTTGTCTGATATAAGGATTGCCACCCCAGCTTTCTTTTGGTGTCCATTAGCATGGTAAATGGTTTTCCACCCCCTCACTTTCAATCTGGGGGTGTCTTTGGGTCTAAAATGAGTCTCTTGCAGACAGCATATCGATGGGTCTTGTTTTTTAATCCAATCTGATAGCCTGTGTCTTTTGATTGGGGCATTTAGCCCATTTACATTCAGGGTAACTATTGAAAGATAGGAATTTAGTGCCATTGTATTGCCTGTAAAGTGACTGTTACTGTATATTGTTTGTGTTCCTTTCTGGTCTATGTTGCTTCTAGGCTCTCTCTTTGCTTAGAGGACCCCTTTCAATATTTCTTGTAGGGCTGGTTTTTTATTTGCAAATTCCTTTAGTTTTTGTTTGTCCTGGAAGCTTTTTATCTCTCCTTCAATTTTCAATGACAGCCTAGCTGGATATAGTATTCTTGGCTGCATATTTTTCTCATTTAGTGCTCTGAATATGTCCTGCCAGTCCTTTCTGGCCTGCCAGGTCTCTGTGGATAAGTCTGTTGCCAATCTAATGTTTCTACCATTGTAGGTTACATATCTCTTCTCCCGAGCTGCTTTCAGGATTTTCTCTTTGTCTCTGAGACTTGTAAGTTTTACTATTAGATGTCAGGGTGTTGACCTATTTTTAGTGATTTTGAGAGGGGTTCTCTGTGCTCCCTGGATTTTGATGCCTGTTTCCTTCCCCAAATTAGGGAAGTTCTCTGCTATAATTTGCTCTATTATACCTTCTGCCCTTCTCTCTCTTTCTTCTTCTTCTGGGATCCCAATTATTCTAATGTTGTTTCGTCTTATGGTATCGTTTATCTCTCGAATTCTGCCCTCGTGATCCAGTAGTTGTTTATCTCTCTTTTTCTCAGCTTCTTTATTTTCCATCATTTGGTCTTCTATCTCACTGATTCTTTCTTCTGCCTCATTTATCCTAGCAGTTAGTGCCCCCATATTTGATTGCACCTCATTAATAGCCTTTTTGATTTCTACTTGGTTCGATTTTAGTTCTTTTACTTCTCCAGAAAGGGTTTGTCTAATAACTTCCATGCTTTTTTCAAGCCCAGCTAGTATCTTTAAAGTGATGGTTCTGAACTCTAGATCTGACATCGTACTAATGTCCGTATTGAGTAGGTCCCTGGCAGTCGGTACTACCTCTTGTTCTTTTTGTTGAGGTGATTTTTTCCGTCTTGTCATTTTGTGCAGAGGAGAATAGATTAATGAGAGAACAAAATGCTAGCAGGGTATCAACGTCCCCAGAAAATATACTCTAAACAACTCAGAAAAGACCTGAAGTAGTGGGAAAAGAAAGGGAAAGAGAGAAAAAAGAAAAAGAAAGAAAAAAAGAAAAAAGAAAAAGATAAAGATAAAAACAAACAAAAGCAGAACAAAACAAAACAAAACAAAAACAGAATGTGATCAAATATGATCAGGCTGGTTTATAGATCAGTGCCACACACTAGAATTTGGGTGTATTTTGGTCTGTTAAAAGAAAGTGCCTCCCAAAATTTTAAAGAAAGAAAAACTTATATATGTACAATAATAAGGGTTGATATGATGAAGGGATGGAATATGACTGTAAGATGGAAATTATAAAAAATTTTAAAAAAGGATTTGATAAGTTGTTTGAAAAAAGAAAGAAGAGGATTAAAAAAAAAAAAAAAAAGAAAGAAAGAAAAAAGGGAGAGAATGTGATCAGCCAAGGGAGTAGAAAAAAACCATACACTAGAGATTTAGAGTATATTTTGATCTGTTAGAAGAAACTATCTCAAGATTTTAAAGAGAGAACAACTTATATATATATGCCAAAAATACAGGTAACTACTATGAAGGGATAGAATATGACTTTAAAAATGAAAAATAAAAATGTTTTTTTTTTTTAAAAAAAGGGATTGATAAGATGTTGGTTGAAAAAGGGAAAAAGAAAAATTCAAAAAAAAAAAGAAAAAAAGAAAAAAGAAAAAAAGACAGTTAAAAAAAATAATTAACTTTGAAAGACTGAAGAATCATGGTAAAAAAGCCATGAATTCTATGTGCAGTATTCCCCTAGCGCTGGAGTTCTGCCGTTCTCATTGATCGGTAAACTTGGTCTTGGCTGGCTGTTCTCGCTGATCTTCTGGGGGGGGGGGGGGCCTGTTGCCGTGGTTCCCAAATGTCTTTGCCGGAGGCAAAATTGCCCCGCCCTTGCCGGTCCGGGCTAAGTAATCTGCTCGGGTTTGCTCTCGGAGCTTTTGTTCCCTGCAAGCTTTCCGTACAGCTTTGGAGGCGGAGAGTGAAAATGGCGGCCTCCCAGTCTCCGCCCCGGAGTAGCGGAGAACTCGGGGCCCCGCTTCTCAGCGAGCCCCCAGAGAAAAGCAGTCAGTTACTCCCGTCTCCCCGATCTCCGGCCACACTCCACGCTCACCCGGCCTGTGACCGCGCCTTTCTATCTGGCACCCGACCCGGCGTGGAGTCTCCAAACCCAGCAGATCCCCGCGGTGCGCTCCCGCACCTCTCCTCCCGGGGGAAGAAGGTGAGTCTCCCCGGATCTGCCGCTTGTTGGGTCCCTGCTGGAGGAGCAGTGGCCCGACTGTGCCGCGGATCACGGTTTATAGCAACCCTGAGCTGAGAGCCCGCGCCTGGGCTCTGTCTCTGCAGCCGGCTTCCCTGCTCCGATACCTGGGAGCTCTGCCGCACTCAGGCACCCCCGGTCTTTCTGTGACCCCGAGGGTCCTGAGACCACACTGTCCCGCGAGGGTTCCACCCCCCACTTCACCACCAGAGTGACGTCCCTCAGCGGAGCAGACTTCTAAAAGTTCCGATTTTGTGCTCCGTGGCTCTATCACTTGCCAGAAGCGGCCGACAGAGGCCCCTCCCCCACCGTCTATCCTCCCGAATAACGCCTCGGATTCACTTCTCCGCACGTCCTACCTTCCAGAAAGTGGTCGCTTTTCTGTTCAGAGAGTTGTTGCTATTCTTTTCTTCGATCTCCTGTTGAGTTTGTAGGTGTTCAGAATGGTTTGATCCCTATCCAGCTGAATTCCTGAGAGGAGACGAAATGCAGGTCTCCTACTCCTCCGCCATCTTGCTCCGCCCATCTCCTTCCTTTTACTTTAATTAAATAAATACTCATCATCCTTTAGCTTTTAACATAAAAGTAATAACTTCTGGGATACCATCCCTGACTCACCAATACAGGGTGTGTTCCCCAAATACAGAACCCCACAGAGGATGCAGCCTCATGGCAAGTCAGACCATATGTATAAAGACACATTCCTAAATTAGGCAAATTCATGAGGAATGTCACCTTCAGTTCTCAACAGAACTCTATGGGGTGCTTGGTTTTATTACTGCGTGAAAGATGGGGACTCTGATGCCTAAGGACTTAGGGACTTCTCCAAGGCCAAGTCTACATAGGTAGCAATGGGAGGTGCCAATTTTCTCTCCAAATACCATGAACATCAACCTATTATTTGCATCCCTGGTGTGTCCCAGCCTTCCCGACAGTAGAGAGATCATGGTTTCCGTAATTCCTAACACATCATCCTTAAAAGCCCAGGCTGGAGCTGGCTGAAGCTGCCAAGAAAACAGCCAATTAGTGCTCTGTTTGGGGTTCCTTTTCCTCTGTATTACTGCACTCCTTGAAGACTCCTTCCTTTGTTTATCCACTGAAGTTCAGCAGACCCCCTGGGGCTTGCTCTAACATGGAATCATCATAATTAGTCCAAAACGACAATTCTATTATACTTTCACTTTTATCTCCGGAGATGCCCAGACACCTTGCCAACACTCAGTCTGTATTTTTGTCTGAAGATGGGACCAACTGTGGGAGGAACTGGGAAGTCCCCTTATGGAAGCAAATGTTGTAAAAGAAAATTGGTATCTGGTTCCTGTCCCTTCTGCATGTGTAATATGTGGGGGTTAACAGAATGCACTTGTAATTTATAACTCTATGCTGACAGATATAAGCTCGGCAAAGGCAATTTTAGGGTGGGGAGAGGGATGACTGTTATATCTGGAGTGCTCTATGTCTCAGAATTTGACTGTAAGTCAACTTATTCATGGCAATCAACTTGGAATGAAGGGTTTCATGGGATGTAGGACTTCCGGTGATAAAGCTGGGACAGTGCAGAGCAAAATAAGATGCGCTGGTTGCTTTACCTAACACAGATACCAGCTACGTACCAAGGTTTGGCAAATGACCTGCCACCTATTTTTGTAAATGAAGTTTTATTGGGATACAGCCATGCCCATCTACTTATGAATGGTCTATGGGTGATGTCCCACTATGCTAGCAGAGCCCAATAGGTGTTTAGAGGGAGACCATATGGGCCACAGCGCTGAGCATACTTACTACCTAGCACTGCACAGAAAAAGTTTGTCACATCCTGATCTATATTTCACTTAGAAAAGATCTTGAAGACGATGTATGCAATGATGTCTAAAGATTTTGGGGCACCTGGGTGGCTCAGTCAGTTAAGGGTCCTACTCTTGATTTCGGCTCAGGTCATGATCTTAGGGTGGTGAGATCAAGCCCCGGGTCAGACTCCACGGTCAGTGGGGAGTCTGCTTCTCTCCTTCTCCCTCTCTCTCTGCCACTTCCCCCACTTGTGTGTTCTCTCTCTCTCAGATAAATCAATCACTCAATCAATCACTCAATCAATCTTAAAAAAAAAAAGATGTCTAAAGTATTCATCAGAGATAACCAAACCCACATTCTTTCACTTTATGATCAACCACCATAAAATGGCTTTATATAGTGAAGTTCTGATACAGACATCCAATTACTCCTTAATAAGAGGGAATGCTAACCTTTCACCAGAAAGACCAAGAGAACAGTTGCTATTTTATCTAAAATGTTCTTTTTTGTCTAGGTTCTCTTTTTCCTGGGATTTAGCTTCCTGCTGTTCAGGTTAGTTTGTAGATCTATAAATCTCTCAATGCTCAAAGTTGGGGTTTTTTTCCTTAATTTTATTAAGTTTTTAAATTTTAATTCCAGTAAAATCATCATACAGTGTTTATTAGTTTAGGTGTACAATACAATGCTTCAAATATTCTATACATTGCTCAGAGCTCAACATGATAAGTGCACTCCTTAATCCCCATCACCTGTATCTCCCAACCCCCACCCACCTCCCCTCTGGTAACCATCAGTTTGTTCTCTATAGTTAAGAGGCTGTTTCTTGGTTTGTCTCTCTCTCTCTCTCTTTTTTCTTTGTTCATTTTTTTCCTTAAATTCCACGTATGAGTGAAATCATATGGTATTTGTCTTTATTTCGCATAGCATAATACCCTTCAGCTTCATCCGTGTCATTGCAAATGGCAAGATTTCATTTTTTTAAAGATTTTATTTATTTATTTGTCAGTGAGAGAGAGCACAAGCGGGGGTGTGGCAGGCAGAGGGAGAAGCAGGCTCCCCACTGAGCAAGGAGCCCAATGGGGGACTCGATCCCAGGACCCAGGGATCATGACCTGAGCCCAAGGCAGATGCTTAATCGACTGAGCCACCCAGGCATCCCAAGATTTCAATCTTTTTATGGCTGAATAATTTTCCATTGTATATGTATACCACATCTGCTTTATCCATTCATCTCTTGATAGGCAATTGGGCTATTGTAGATAATGCTGCAATAAACACAGGGGTGCATCTATCCTTTCGAATTAGTGTTTTTGTATTTTTGGGGTAAATACCCAGTAGTGTCATCACTGGATCATAGGATAGTTAGAGTTTTAAATTTTTGAGTAAATTTCATACTGCTTTTTACAGTGGCTACACCAGTTTTCATTCCCACCAACAGAGCACGAGAGTTCCTTTTTCTCTACATCCTTGTCAACATTTGTTGTTTCTTGTGTTTTTAATTTCTCAATGCTCAAAATTTTAGGATTTTTTTTTTAAGTAGTCTCCACGCCCAGCCTGGAGCTCAATGTGCGGCTCCAACTCATGAGATCAAGACCTGAGCTGAGATCAAATCAGATGCTTAAACAACTGAGCAAACCAGGTGCCCCAAAGTTCTAAATATCAAGTTTTTTTTTTTTTTTAAAGATTTTATTTTTTTATTTGAGAGAGAGAGAATGAGAGAGAGCACATGAGAGGGGGGAGGGTGAGAGGGAGAAGCAGATTCCCCGCCGAGCAGGGAGCCTGATGCAGGACTCGATCCAGGGACTCCAGGATCATGACCTGAGCCGAAGGCAGTCGCCCAACCAACTGAGCCACCCAGGCGCCCTAAATATCAAGTTTTTAATGTATAAATTTCTATAGATGATTGTCTCCCAAAGCTATTCCTGCTATGATGTTGACTGCTTGCTTTGTATATAAAAATGGACTCTAGAGGGCACCTGGGTGGCTCAGTTGGTTAAGCGACTGCCTTCAGCTCAGGTCATGATCCTGGAGTCCTGGGATGGAGTCCCACATCGGGCTCCCAGCTCAGCGGCGAGCCTGCTTCTCCCTCTGACCTTCTCCCCTCTCATGGTGTTTCTCTCTCTCTCGCTCTCTAATACATAAATAAATAAAATCTTTAAAAAAAAATGGACTCTAGAATTGGACTCTGGTTCAAAGTATAGCTTAGCCACTCACTGGTGAGTGGTCTTGAGTAGGTTCAACTCCTTGGGACCTCAATTTTCTCATCTGCTTAGTACAAATACTATTATGGTATGTTCCAAGAATTAATGTAGCCAGAGTACTAAGCACCAAAGTATACACTCTAAGCATTCAATACATTTAACCTACTGTTTATTAATATCACCATTATTAACAACTCCTTAAATCATTACTTGGTCTATTATTCTGAAGTTATAAACTTTAACTTCCTTCTTGGTGCCTGTATTAGTCAAGGTTCTCCAGAGAAACAAAACCAATAGGAGATAGATAGATAGATAGAAAGATAGATAGATAGATAGATAGATAGATAGATAGATAGATAGATAGATAATGATTTATTGTAAGGAATTGGCTCATGGAATAGTTCAAAGGCCTGAGTGTTGGTGGTATAGATTCTGGGTCAGGTGTGAAGGTCTGAGAACCAGGAGCACTGAGGGCAGGAAGATATCTCAGCTTCAACTGTCAGACAGAGAGATTCAGACATTTAAGAGTTTGGGTTGAATGATGCCTACCCACACTGCACAGGGCCATTTGCTTTAGTCAGTTCACCTTTTCAAATGTTAATCTCTTCTGGAAACATCTTCACAGGCACACCCAGAAATAATGTTTAATCAAACATCAAACACACCCAGAAATAATGTTGAATCCTGTGGCCCGTCAAGGTCACTCATAAACTTAACCATCACAGCGTCCAAACTAGAACACATCCCCTTCTGGACAAACAACTGAACACAGTGGTAATACCTTCTCGCACAGATCTTCCCGAGTAGCACTTGCTCAGAGACATTTGTGTTGAACGTCTCGGGACCCACTCTGCGGGCTGCATGTACACATGGGCCCCTTGAGGCATGCCATTTCCTTCATCTCTACAGCTCAGTGAGAAGCAGAACCGTCCCTTCTCCTGACCTCAACTGAGCACGTCCATGTCACACAGTTAGGGAGCAGTGATCTAGATCCCAAGGCCTGTCCTTTTCCTCCAAGTCCAGCGCTTTTTTTTATTGTCTCCTGTGTCTTTTGAGATAATCCCTAGCGCCACCGTTAAACAAAAAGCAGTGGGCAGTCTTAAACATTGAAATGTTGCTCAAAACCTCCTTAGTAGGGACAAAAGAATCTATTCCTGAAGGAAGAAAGTTGAAATTCAATGTATTCAGGTTGAACTTGCTGCATCCTAGAACATTAAGCCTGGATGGTTCAGGCGATCAAGCATCCGACTCTTGATTTTCAGGTCATGATCTCAGGGTCATGAGATTGAGCCCCTGCATGGGGAGTCTTCCCTCAGCGTGGAGTCGGCTTGTCCCTCTACCTGTGCCCCTCCCCCCACTTGTGTGCTGGCTCTCTCTCTCTCTCTCAAAAAAATAAATAAATAAAATCTTAAAAAAAAAAAAAAGAACATTAAGTCTCTGGCATTGTTCTCTCAGACCTTCTGAAACCTCAGAGAGATTAGAGGACATTTTGAGATTAAGCATACGGGTCAGAGAATGAGGATAGGAAGGCCTCTTGAAACTCCACTACAGATATTGACTTTAAGCATAATAGTCCTTTAAGGAGAATGTTTAACTGACAACATAGACTTTTTTTTTTTTTCTTTCTTCAGATACCTCTTGTGAAACCTATTTTGACCCAGAATGTTTATTTGGTGATGATGATCAGTGAATTTTTACGTTGAAGGGGACTTCAGGGGTGACGCTGAACAATGCATTTTGTGGCCAGCGACAACTGAGGCTCAGGAAAGCTGAGTGACATGCCCAACGTCACACCCCAAGGAAGGAGAAGCACCACTGATAGGACCTAGATCTCTTGATTCTTAGTTCAGGGTCTCTTCAGCTGTGAGCCTTTCCCTGTAGATCCCTTGTTACATTTTTCTACCAGCTACAAATGTCCTCCCAAGTGTAGCTTTCTCGGAGAGCCATGAGCCTGGAGCGTTAAGGATATGCCATGTGGAAGTCAGCCAAATCTTAAACCTTTCTCTCTGGCCTGCCTGGTCTTAGCCTTGTTTGTGACCTGGGTTCTAGCTTCCATTCGGACTCCCTATTTTTCCTCCTCTCCTCTGTGCATTTTTTTTTTTTTTTGGATTTTAGTAGGATTGATAAAGTTTGCTTTTGTCTGCACTCAGGATATTACTTAATAAAATACAAGGTCACTTGTGTGAATGAGAGTCAACATATGGTAGTGATTACGTGGTAAAGGAACAAAAGCCCAGCGAGGGAACACAAAAGCACATTTTCTGCTGCCAACTAGCAGCACTCACTGAGGGAAGCAAATAGTCTGCCTGTAATTCTGTCAACAAGCCTGAGGCACAGACTCTTGAAAATCCCAGAAGTGAATCTGTGAGTGAGGGGAAAAGCCCTAATGAAAGAAAATAGAGAAATGAGCTCTGTGCTGAGCAGAGTCACTCCCTGTGGCATTGTGATTGGGGCGCAGGCATCCATCCACATACACTTGGGCTGAAGTCCCTGTCTCCCACCCTTGTGAACTTTACGTTGTTGGTCACATGGCACAACCTCTTTGAGACATAGTTTATTTTCAACAACAACAAAAAGGGGAATACTAATAATACGTATTTTGCTGAGTTATTGTACAGGTTGCAAATAGTGTCTGATACTAGGCATGAGAACTCAAGACTGTTAGCTATTATTATTATTATTATTATTATTATTATTATTACTAGCACCTTCCGTCATTATCATCTTAGTCTAAGGCATCATGATTGATCTTATCTGGCAAAGATCAGTAGTTCATAAGAACTTCCCGACGAGTTATACATGCAAACTATTTATATTTTACCATATGTGTGTTTGTGGATACAGTTACACAATCTTTTATCCAAAATCACAGGTCATACACACTTTAGAGAAAAAAAAAAGAAATCAGAACTTTGGAAATATTAGATAAGTTATACAGGACACATAGCGTATGCTATGTAACAATCCCAGTGAATTCCTGAGTAGTGCCCTACAATCAGTCACATTCACTTCATTGTCAGGGGTTCCCAAGACCATCCCCAGACCTGGTGATTTGCTAGAAGGACTCGCAGAAGTCAGTATATAGTCATGCTCATAGCTATGAGTTATTATAACAAAAGGACACAAAGCAGAATCAGCAAAGATAAAAAGCTCAAGGGACAAAGTCCAGAGGAAACCAGGCATAAGCTTCCAGAGCCTTCTCCCAGGGGGATCACACAGGATACACTTGATCTCTCCAGCTACATATGTGACAACACATGTGACATGGCATCTACCACGGAAGCTCATTGGACATTCAGCGCCCAGGGTTTTTATTGGGGACTCGACACATAAACACCCTTCACCTTGCACAGACCAAAATTCAAGACTCCCATAAGGAGAAATAGGTTTTCAACATAAGCCACATTGTTTCTATGAACAGCTGAGCATAGTAAGCCGCTCTTATGAGTCAGGGATGGTGGCAACCCTCCCAAAATGCAAGTTTCCAGATGCCAGTCAGGAGCCAATCATGCAGAGGCCTTTTTAAGGTGGAGCAGTCTCAGGCCTGCTGCGCTCACTCTTCCCACGCAGCTTTCTGTAGCAAAATCTGTGAATAATTACACGAAGAGTCATGAAGACTCCAAGCAGCCTCATGCCACTTTGGGTCAGGCTTTGCCACCAAATCAATTCAGATTAGGTCAGGTATTGCTGTAAAACATGTCATGAAAGCCTCTGGTTTTCAGAACTTCTTGGGTTTTGGAATTGCCATGAAGAGATTAAAGCTGTTTTGTTCTCTCTCTCTCTTTCTGCCTTTTCTTTCTTCCTTCCGTTTTTCCTTTATTCCCTTCTCTTCTCCCTTTCTCTCTCTCTCTCTCTTTCTTTCTTCTTAACTTTGCCTTTGCTCAATCTAATTATTAAGGAAAATGTAGACAGTTGCACAAAAGTCAGGAGGTGAGAAATGCAAGCGTTTCATACCATTACAGGCTTTATACCCTACATGGTGGTATGATGTCCCTTGAAGGGAGATTGTGATAAATGTAGGGCAAACCCTAAAGCAATGACTAAAATAACCAAACAAGTGGTTCAGCTAATGAGCCAAAAAGGAGATAAAATGGAATCCCAAAATTATATTTAATTAATTCCAAACAAGATAGAACAACAGAAAAAGGGAACAAAAAACAAATGAGACAAATAGGGAACAAACAACAAGAAAACAGAGTTAAACCTAATGATATCATTGATTACATTAAAAGTAAAGAGCCCAAACATTCCAATTAAGAAGCAAAATGTCAGATTGGATAAAAAAGCAATACCGATATTCTTGTTGCCTAGCAGAAATGATCTCTATAACAATGCAAATAGATTAAAAATAAGGATGAAAAAATATGCTATGTTAACACTAAAACACAAAACAAAACAAAAAAACAGAAAAACCAAGCAGAGTGGGTATATCAGTATCCCACAAAGTAAATTTCCAAGAATATTAGAAGAGATAAATAAGGTAATTTTATGGTGGTAAAAATGTCCTTTAAGAAGACAAAACAACCAAAAATGTTCATGACCTAAGAGAGTTTTAAAATTCACAAAGCTAAAATCCACTGAAAGTGCAAAAACAAACAAATTCACAAAGAGAATCAGAGATTTGTATCCCCCTCCCTCAATAATTGATAGAGTGAGCAGACATAAAATTCAGGCAGGATATAGAAAAATTGAACAAAATTATCAACAAACCTGACTTATGTTACATATATAGAACAATCCACTCCAAAACATCAGACTACACGTTCTTCTCAACCACACATGGAACATTTTTATAAAGTTATAATTTGGACCAGAAAACAAATCTCAATAAATTTTGAAAGATTCAATTCATGCAAAATATGTTCTAGGATAAAGTTAGAATTTAATTACAATTCAAAACCAGAAAGATTGCTTGAAAACTTATGAAGTACAGAAACTAAGTAACATATATTTAGGCAATCCATTTATCAAAGAAGCAATCAAAAAGGAGAATTAGGAAATATGTTGAATGGAAAAAGAAAATAAAAACACAGCATGTTAAAATTGGTTGAATACTGTAAAATAACACCAGGTTGATACTTGTACCACGAAACAATTCTATTAAACAGAACACATGTCTTACGTTAATGGCCTATGTTTCTACCTTAAGAATCTAGAAAATAAAAGGAAAGGCACATTTGATCCAAAGAAGAAGAAAGCAAATAGAAATGGAAATCAATGAAACAGAAAACCAAAAAAAAATATTACTAGAGATAATAAATGAAACTAAAATTATTTGAGAAGACTGATAATATGTAATATTGACAAACTAGCCAGGCTTGATGTGAAGGAAAGAAAAGAAGACCCAAATTGCTAATGGGACAGATTACATTAAAGCTGATTCTATAGCTATTAGTGAACCTCAAGGGAATTTTGTGGACTTTTTTCTTTTTCTTTTTTTTAGATTTGATTTATTTGAAAGAGAGAGAAAGAGAGAGAGTGGGGGGAGGGGCAGAGGGCGAGAGAAAATCCCAAGCAAACTCCGCACTGAGCACGGAGCCTGACGTGGGGCTCAATCTCGTGACCCTGATATCATGACCCGAGCCAAAATCAACATCCATCTCTTAACAGACTGACCAATTGAGGCACCCCCAAGGTAATTTTCTAAATAACTTCATGTCAATAGATTTAACAATGTAAACTTTGAATTAGGCAAAAAAAAAATTGTTTTAGATCCAACTTCAAAGCATAGTTATAATCAAATATTTTTTTAAAATATACTTCAACACTTTTTAAATGTCTGCTCTTCAAACAACACTGTTGGGTGGATAAAAATATAATCCATAGACTAGGAGAATATTTGCAAAGTTTAGCTCCGATAAAGGATTGGAATCTAGGATAGGTAAAGAATACTCAAAACTCAACAAGAAACAGCACAATTTTAAAAATGAGCAGAAAGTCTGATCAAATATTTTACCATAGCAGATATATTGATGGCAAATTAGTACATACAAACATGCTAGATTTTGACAAGTCATTTAAAAATGCCAATTAAAACCACAAGGAGATATCACTACATACCTTTTAGAATGGCTAAAATTAAAAACCATACAAAGTACTGGCAAGTGGGTGGAGAAATTGGAACCCTCCTATACTGCTATTGGAAATGTAAAATGGTACATCCACTTTGGAAAATCATTGGAAGTGACTTTAAAAATTAAACATCCATGTACCATATGATCCATTCTACTCCTAGCTAT
Organism: Halichoerus grypus; assembly: GCF_964656455.1. Lineage (NCBI taxonomy): Eukaryota > Metazoa > Chordata > Mammalia > Carnivora > Phocidae > Halichoerus > Halichoerus grypus. The sequence goes on along the minus strand of NC_135719.1, from coordinate 13,214,408 downwards.
TTACTCAAGAGAAAAGAAAGCCTATGTTCTTTCAAATACTTGTATACAAATATTCACAGCAGCCTTATTTATAATTGCTATAAATTGGAAAGAATCCAATTGTTCATCACCAAGTGAATATAGAGACACATTATGGTATATCCACACAATGGAAACAACTCAGCAATATAACTGAATGAGCTGTTGGTATACACTACAACATAGCGTATGAATTGAGAACTAATTATCCTGAGTGAAAGAAGCCAGATAAACATAGAATATCTTCTGTAGACTTCATTTATATAAACTCTAGAAAATGTGAGTTAATCTACAGTCATAGAAAGCAAGGAAGGGATTGCCAAGGGGCACATGGAAACTTTGGAAGATGGATATGTTCACTGTCTTGATTGTGGTGATGGTTTCGTGGATGTATAAAGAATTCAAAACTTTAATAACGGTATACGTTAACACGTACATTTTATTATAGGTCAACAATTAAATAAGAACATTGTACAAATATGTCAAAAATTATTAAATTGCATAATTTAATATGTAAATGTTATTAAAGGTCACCTATACCTCGATATTTAACCCCAGATGAGAGATTGTTCCATATCCACCCAACAAAGCTTAAAAACAACCCTCAAGAGAATCAAACTATTTCCAAGCAAACTTAATCCGCATTCCAGAAAAAAAAAAAAAAAGCCCCCAGATACTTAAAGGAATATTCATTTAAAAAATTCAGCACTAAGCAACATAAAATTCACACTGCATGGCATTTAATCGAGATTGACAAGGCAGGCAGGGAAACAGGAAAAAAGACCCACGGCAAGTAGAAAAAATTCATAAATAGAAAAAAACCCGGAAGCAAAACAAATGATAAGAATTAGTAGACAAGAAAGATAAACAGTATTATCAATATACTCTCTACTTTTAACAAAGTGGAAGAGAGAATGAGCAGATAGGAAAAATAAAAGATATACAAAGAACCAAAATCAAAATTTTCAAAATGAAAAATAAAATGTCTGTTGAAAAACACATTGGATAGGATTAAGAGCAGGTAAGATATTGCAGGGAAAAATTAATTAACCTAGCCATATAGAATGAAACACACAGAAAATGGAAGCCTAAAGATGGAGAAAAAATGAGCAGAGCATTTGTGAGCTCTGGGACAACATTAAGTGGCCTCACATATATATGTGTGTGTATTATTATATACGTGTATTATATATGAGTATATTAAGTGTATATACATACAGTTTTCAAAATGAAAAAAATGGGGTCATAAAATATTTGAAGAAAGGATGTTTGAAATTTTTTTTTATCATAACCAAATTCAATGAAAACCATAAACTCACAGGTTCAAGAATCCTAAACAGATTATTCATCACACACTTATTGTGTGTGGTAATTAGGCATGGTAAGAGGTCTCTAAGTTTATAATCCTGGCCTCCTGGTGTTCATGTTCTTGTGTCATACCCTCTCCCTGCATATGTGATGAATTTATTGGTTTGCATCTAATAAAAGAGAATATGGCAGAAGTGATCAGATGTCATTGCCAAGATGAAGTCACAAAAATATGGTGGCTCCATCTTGGTCTCTTTCTTTCTCTCTTTGATCACCAGTGGCCATGACATGGGGACCCATAGGCCACCTATGGAATAGCCCATATGGTGAGGAATGATGGTCTGCCAACAACTGTTTGAGTGAGTTTTGAAGCAGATTCTCCAGCCCCATTTGAGCCTTGAGATGACTGCAACGTCATGAGAGATGTTAAGCCAGAAACATCCATCCTAGCCACACCAGGATTCCTGCCCCATAGAATCTCTGAGATCGTAAATGCTTGTTGCTTTGAGCCATTCAGTTTTTAAGTAATTTGTCACCTATCAATAGGTAATTAACATGTTGAGTATGCATGAATCTAAAATCAAAAATCTTACATTCTAGAGTCTATCCTTGAATGGAGAAGGTTTTCCAGAAACATTTGCAAAACAAATGAATGTATGAAAGATAAGACAGGTACCCCAAATAACTGTTACCATAAAGATGAAAGCAATTGTTCTTCATTAAAGCTTTATAAGATTGGCAAGGATATTGCTATGAGAGTTCTTGGGAGGAGGCATTGTTTCTGGTTGAGAAAAGAGGGGCTTCTTTCAGGAGGAGACAGTATTTTGGGCCTTGAAGGGATAGAATTTGACTACATTTTGCTGACAATGAATCTAGGCACTTGGAGTGAAAGAATTAGTCAGAAGACTGATGGGAAACTAAAGGGCACGTATAGGAAACCGTGAGCAGAATGTAGCATGAGAAAACAAGAGAAAAGATAATGATGGAATAAATACTACTCTTCTAGGCAGATCACCATAACTTCTGTTTTGGACTCATGTTATAGAGATACTGCATATTAACACAAAACATTAGTTCTTGCAAATAACTCTTTTTTCATTATAATTTCCTTAGTCACATTGAGCATGTGGTATCTACCTGCGTTAAATTTAAAGGCATGAGATAATTAGCTTTCTTATTCTCAGAGAATAATAGTCAGATAGAGCGCAATGGTAGACTCTTCATTAGGCAGAGTACTTCTGTATTTCAAAAAGCTGCAATGACAGGTACACCTCGAGAGAGGTGTGATCACAAAGAAGAAAAATCCATTTTCTCATCTGACTTACATTACACCTACACGTAGTATGAACTTTGATTATATTGCGCCCCTTTGACTTATTGTCTATATTATTTATCTTCACACTTTGATTTTCTTTCCCTGATGGTTTCTAGTAGTTTTTCCTTGCCAGTTTAAATTCTAGCTTGCTTCTCCATACTGTTCATTGATCACTCGCTTTCTCAATTTTAATTTCCGCCCTTTAGAGTCTAATAACACTTTTCATGGTGCTGCTAATTCCGTCCTTTTTTCCGCTGCCATGTTTCATCATTAAGTGACCGTGGAAGTTTCCAGCTTGTTGGGGACACAAGCCTCCTTGAGCACACCTTGCTCAAATGTGCACTTCAGAGCTGTACAAAACATGAGCAGGAAACAGCACAATGACCCTACATGCATTTTAAAGATTTTATTTATTTATTTTACTTGAGAGAGAGAGCGTGCACACAAGTGGGGGGGAGGCGCAGAGGGCGAGGGAGAGAGAGAATCTCAAGCAGACTGCGTTGAGCAGGGACCCCGACTTGGGCTCGATCTCCCAATCCTGAGATCATGACCTGAGCCAAAACCAAGAGTCAGATGCTTAACCCACCCAGCCACCCAGGCCCCGCATTTTAAATGCTGGTCCTCTGAGCCTACTCCTTCTGACTCAATTTGCAATTCTCTTTCATTTAACAAAATTGACATTTATGCCATATACTAAAATACAGTTTCTTCAGGTGAAATAACATGATGTTAGGCTTTGCTTGGTTCTTAAGAGAAGTGATTAGTTTTTATTGCTGGGGAAGAAAGAGCCTGTAAGAAATGAGACATTATGGACACAAAACTTAACCAAGGCCCAGAATGTTTTAATCTACTGTGTGGGCATATAGCTTGGATTCCTGCCTTAGTTTTACGGAATTCCTGAACATATTTTACCCCTGAATGTGTGTGGTAAAGCATACTCAGTTCGATATCTAAGGCTGGGATTTTCAAATGAGAGTTACTAAAGCGAAATTCCATTTTGCAAATTCATCAAGTCGGGTCCAGTTTCACCAAAATCCATCAAGAATAAGGAGATAGGTCACAAACTCATTTGGAGGGTGGGTGCAAAGGTCATTATAAAAGTTCAAAACTACAACCAAATTTGTCTGACATTGAGAGAATCAGCTGTGAAACTCTCTTTCCTTTATGATCTAAAATACATTTTGCATTTCACTGAATTGGTTTTTATCCTTCCCATTCTTCATTTTAAAATAAGCCTAATAGGAAGTTCAAACTACCAAGCCAACTTATTTTTTTAAAGAATAAGCCCTTAACAGAATGTATAAAATTTTAAACATAGAAAAAAAAAGAGCACATTTATACTGGAAATTAAGGAATTCATTTAGTATTAATGTGAAATTTATTATTATTCTTTAAAAAGATTTTATTTATTTATTTCCACAGAGATAAGAGCACAAGCAGGGGGAGTGGCAGGCAGAGGGAGAAGCAGACTCCCCACTGAGCAAGGAGCCCAATGTGGAACTTGATCTCAGGTCCCCAGGGTCATGACCTGAGCCAAAGGCAGACGCTCAACCGACTGAGCCACCCAGGCATCCCAGATTTCTTACTATTTTTTTCTCTATTTTGGGCCCAGAGTCTCTCAGGAAGATACAACAATAGTCATTATAAATATGAAACTAAAAAATCAGTAATGCAGGTCATCATTTACCAAGTCAGCTTGAAAATATTATTATGCACTTAATAAAGCCCCATGTATTTCCTGACTACTTTTCAATCCATTAAGTAGTGATTCTGTATTTTCTTTGTAGGTCATCATTCCAGCCAGTAATTGGAGGCTCGATGAGTGAAAACTTATTCAAATTATATGTCCCAGCACTCACAAATATAGGCTGGAGACGTCAAGTCCAAAACTGGTTAATGTCCTCGAGTAAGTGTTATTTCTTTCCATGTATCTATATTTTAATTTTCTGATTACTCGAGTAAACAATCACGGAAATATTGCTAGACGGGTCTGGCTTCATTTTCTGAATTGATCTCCTGCCGGTTGAGTGTGTGTTCCTTGCAGTGGTGTGCGCTAAGACTCAATCCTGAGGATCTCCTCTCTCAGCAGTTGGGGTTGCACGGAGTCATTGTGTTTGCTAATTCCCTTGTATATTTTCTACCTGGAATCCTGCACCTGACTCTGTACTTTACTTGCTGGACCCTGCAGGTGCTCCTACTACTTCTGACATGCTATTGTGCTCATTTGTTTCCATGTTTTCCCCCTTCAACAAACTGTGAAGCCCCTGGGGGGCAGGAGCCTCATATCTTATTTATGTATAGCCATAGTGTATACTTTAGGGCTTGACACATTGTTGGCCAGGGGGTAGGAATAGCCACCTGACTTCTAGCCACCTGCCTTATCCGGCCAGCACAGAGTTAATAAATGAATTCCTTTAGGTGGGCAGTTTGTGGGAGTCTCTGTTTCTTTGTTTGTGGCCAGTCACACATTTATTTTACCAGCCTGGCCCCTATAGGCATGCTAGTCTGTGGCCCTCATCGTAGCTACTCAATATATGTTGTAGTTATGTGGGTGAATGTGTCAATGAATGCCCGTCTAATTGCACAGAAAATTATTATTCCAATATTCCAGTCCTGAAAATTCTTTCAGTGTCATCTCAGATTTACAACAGTAAAGGTAGAAAAATATAACTTTGTTATACAATGTACAAAAAAGCACTGCAGAGGTAGACCTCTCTGAGCATTCTAGTAGTCAAATTAGGAAAACCAGTTCACTTGTGCTCTCTACAGAATTCAGGGGATGCCAACAAACCAATCATGTGGAAAAGCCTAGGTTTGCATACCCGTCATGACCGACAACTTCTACCTTGGATCATCTTAAAACAAGCCCCAGGATTTTAAGAACAATAACCCTGGCCAACATTCCAAGTGCAATTTCAACAACACATTTCTCAAGACTGATTCCAAGATGCTCCAAACTAGGGCCAATGGCAGCACGCAAGAGAACAATCCAACAAAGTGATTCCGTGTGGGGCCACGGCAGTGCTGTACCGTATGGAATGCTCTCTTGGTCTGGTTTAATCTGGGGGGAAAGCTTAAGCAACAAGCTCATTGGATGGAATTCACATCAGCAGACATCAAAATACCGATGATGACGAAGTATTCTTGAGAAAGGTAAAGCTTCACCTAAAAAAGTAAATTTGGGTCTGCTTTAATTAACTGATAAATGGGGGACTGAGGCTCTAAGATTTACCCTACCATTTCTCCAACAATTTTAACTTTTTAAAAGCAACTCTTACCAGATGTTCATTTTGTCCATAAAAATTCTCACCCTTGAAAACTATAATATTTATGAAAATGTAACTTTGAGCAACTTACTACCTGGGAACATATCCAGCTAATTAGCTTGTGTTAAATACATGTGTGGGTATTTGAAATAATGTTACATAGGCTTATTATTAATAAGACAGTTAAATGTTGGTTTTGGTTTCCAAAGAAAGATTTTATAATAGGTCTTCCTTCTGAGCTATTAGAATGTAGACTCCTTTTCTGTTGGGGCCACTCCCTTGTTCAAGGAACTGAAACCCCACCAACCACTGTCTTTTTTTTCTTTGTTTTTTTTTCTTTTCTTACCAACTGCAGGAAAACATGTAGTTAGTTAAGTGGCAGGGCTAGGAGTAGGTCACTAAGTGTGGTCTCTCTACACAAGCCACTATAAAAAGGGGATATGTTTTCTGTAAACTATCATGACAATTATATGATAGGAAGAAACCGAACTGAGCAAATTAATAACAAAGATGATTTGCACGAACAGTAAAAGGAATGCCATTTTCTCAAGGCCATGCAGCAAAGTGCATATGCTTCCTTATGGCACACACTAAACATCGGCCACTTGGATGGTGGATTAAATTTTACCTTAACCATGATGTGGATTTCACCTCCTGGAAGGTCTAGATCTATATATTTACATCTCAATTGTTTTCCCACTTCAGTTTTTTTTTTTGGCCCAGAAATTAAAAGAAGCACCAATGAAGGAAAATGTGAGGGATGCTCATTGTCAAGTTTTTATGTCACCGTTAGCAGATCTCACAAACTTTTCCTTGGGCATTCAAGGGGTTCGTACCCCCAGGATGAGCTTTGAGTCCTCCAAACAGAGCTGGACTGGACTGACCACGTGACCAGCTCTGGAGGGAGGGCACAAGGAGTCCTGTTGTGATTCCCTAGGAGCAGAGAAGAGTTGGAGCTTTTGATCCTCTGCATTTACAGACAGCGAAAACTCCTTTAACTCCATGGGCCGAGATCCCAGGTGACTGTAGCCACTGAACTTGTCCTATTTAAATTACTCTTGCTCGTTCAGACAGACACAGCGACATTGCTAACATACCTCCACCGCAGTGCTTCTGAAATACGCCATTCAACATGGAAAAGAACCGGTGAAATTATTACATCGCCCTGCAACCCAGCATATGCTGTCCAGCATCTAAGAGCGATTGTATCTGGTAGGACTCTAATCTAAATGTGGGCAGTGAGAAATCCCCACCTCGAAGATCATATTCACAACAGAGTTGTTTCTTCAGAGGCTACACATTTTGATGTTCATGTGGATTAAGAAGGCAAGACCGAGAAGAGCGGAGATTTTCAAGTATGTTTTCCTACTGGGAATTACAAAATCCATCCCCTCATGACATGGGAAAAGTATTTAAAACACCGATGAAAGTAGATGGCAATTCATACATTGTTTTCTTTACTAATAATCCAGTTGGTCTCTTTGAACGGGTTGCTGTATGAGTTTGCTAGGACTGCCATAACAAAGTACCACAGACTGGGGGCTAAACAACAGAAATGTATTTTCCTACAGTTCTGGAGCCTGGAAATCCAAGATCAAGGTAGAGGTAGCTTTGGTTTCTTCTGGGGCTTTGCTCCTTGGCGTACAAATGGCTGCCTTCTTTCTCTGTGTATATGTCCCTGGTGTCCCTTTGTGGTCCAAATTTCCTTTTCGTATTGGGACATCAGTCAGATTGGATTAGGCTCACCCTAATTGTCTCCTTTTAGCTTAATCACTCTTTAAAAGGCCCTATCTTCAAATACATTCACATTCTGAGTTACCTGGGGTTAGCACATCAACATAAATTTTGGAGGAACGCAGTTTATCCCATAACAGTTGCATATGGCGTGAGAATTTCAAGTGTGAAATAGTTCTTTAAATGAAAGATGGTTTAATCAGAGGGAAATACTGCTTACTATTTACACAGATAGAGCTAGAGTTCGGTTGAAGGCGATGGAGTTTTCATTTGTTCTTAAACCATCTTGCGTCTTAGTCTTTATTTGGACAAGAGAAAAGTTGGGGCCACTTGTGGAGGATTTAAGTGGGGATTTGAATTACCTGGTGGGGATACAGCCATCTTTGTTATTATATCGCATTAGTCCCCATGAAGAAATCAGAAATAGGCTGGCTGCGTATTGAAATCTTACAATGTGGTAAAGAGCAGCATTTTGTAATTGTACGGTAGGGGCGATTTACTATCAAGTAATCTTATTTTTGCTCTTGCCCGATATAAAACCAAAGGATGTTTTAAAAAGAAAGAAAAAGTTAGTGAAAGGCAGTTCTGAAAGGCTGTTGTAACCCTATACACGCAGGATGACCCAGAGCCGACATCTCCATGTGTGACATTGAGGGTCACAGGCTCACCCCAAGGATTAAGTGTCCCCAGCTGCAAAAGTGCTGGCTGAAGGCAAAGTAGACGTGGAGGGGGCTCTGGCGTAGGGAAGCCGTTGATGTTACCCACAGCGGAGACCTGCCACAGAGAAGAGAACTAAAGCCATTACCCAGAGTTTCCTGCCTTATTGTATCATGTCAGTGTTTTAACATCCTTTTAAAACTCGTTCCACCAAGTTTACACATGCATTAGTGTTGTCTGACTTTGTCACTGCTTTGTGGTTTGCAAAATACCAGAACAAGCTTGCTAGAGAATGCAAACCAAAGGAAAGGGTGTCAGTCGGGGGTCTTGGGGCTGGAGCTTGGATAGAGTGGAGAGATTTTAATGGCTTGCTCTGGGAAGTAGAGTGTTTTCGGCAGTACGAAGGCAGACTGTTTTTATGTGAGGCAGAAGACTTTTGCATCATATATGTTGTTTTGCTTTTGGATTTGAAATGCAGGTCTGGGAATTGGCGAGGTGGGAAGTGGTAGACAAGTGTCTCTTGTTTTGGCTGCTTTTGACTGTATGAGGCTTTTGGTTCATTTGTTTAATTTTGTTTTTGTAAGAGCCTTATTTTTGGAAAGAATGTCTGCCCTGGGTATCTGGTGGGACATCAAGTATGTCTCAGAAAGCGGGATAGTGAGGTGCTCTTAGAATTCATGGCGGGGGGAGAGTGGGCAGATAATGGAGGGTTAGCTAAGAAGACACTTGGCCCGGACTTTTGAATCTTGGGAGGACAGTTGGGGATTTCAGAGCTTTGAGGTGACAGTAGAGGAGACCAGATGACACCTGTGTCCTTGGTACGTGTCTAGTACCAGTGATGGGGCCTAACCCAAGCTCATGCTGTGCTTGGAGCTCACCTGTCTTTTTTACGCCCAGTCTCCCTTGGTTCAGCCCTGCCGAGTCTGGTTGTCTGGCCTTCGTATGCAGTTTGGGAGTTGCCCCAAAGCCTTCCAAATGAATTCCTTTCTACTTGAGCTAGCAAAGTTCTTTTGCTGTGGCTTGTGGCCATACATTCCAGCAAATAACCTTTCTTTCTACACTCATCCTTCCACCGTTCCCGCCTCGATTTCCAAACTTGATTCTCTCATCTGAGCCTGGAAATCTTTCCCTTCCTGCCTTTTCAGGAATTTTCTCACTTTGGATGTCCTCCTTCCCATACCTTTCTGGCAGCAAAGATACACTAACCAACACCTCCCCACCAGGCCCTTCCTCTGACTTCTGCTGCAGGGCGCTCTTTTGTCTCACCCTTGGCCCCTTTGGCTTCATTTCTCTGTCTTGGTTACTTCCTCCTCCCTGTTTACACCCCTGCCAGGGCCTCTTCTTCCTCGTTCATAAGCTTTCTTATTCATTAATCTCTGTAACACCTAAGACACCTGCTGCAAGTGTGAGGATTTTGGCTTAACTGCCGCTGTGCCCCAAGGATCGGTCCAGGCCTTGCTGCTCTTGTCTCTCTTCAAACACTATGTAAAAGTACCCATGCAGTCTCCCCAGGATGCCTCTTCATCCCAGGACCCAATCTCTCTCCTGTGTGTTTCGACATAGGTACCTTCCTTTCTACAAACATTGCTTGTTTCATTGTTACCCCCATCCCTCCAGACTGAAACCTTAGAAAATCCTCTGATCCTTTGCTGTCTAATACCCACCAAGTTCCATCCTCAACCTGTCGTAATTCTGCTCCTTCCTTTCCATCCCTCTAGTACTTCCTGCATTCAGATGATCTTCACCTGATATCAGGGTCATTTCAGAGATAGTTTTCTTTCTTCTAATGACCTTTGCTCTCATCTTTCTCATACACATCCAGTAAAGATTAGTGATCAAAAATATAATGAGCATAATATGAATATTTAAAATTTGGTCCTCCTTCGGCTTGAGGTAAACATTGTCCTTTTTCAAGTTCTTATCATGTTGTTTTCAGCATGAATTACTTTAGTGAGATGCTGACCACTGAGCATCCAATGTGAATTGATTGTCTGTCTGATACGATTGACAAGGTGTAGTAGAGGGATTTTTTGGAAGATAAGGAGGTCAACATTTTGTACTATAAAGGACTTTGTCTTAGAGTCAATGACTAAGATATTCTCTTTATAATTATAAAGCAATTAGATTTTAGAACTGGGTAGAACCTTTAAAAATTATTTAGATCAACTCCTTCAACCGAAACGTAGACAGGTGAAGTCATTGGTCAGAGACAGAGATCAAGTCTAATTCCCCACCACTCAAATCCCAAATCTCACATTTCCTTTTCTTTTTTTTTTTTCAAATTGTGGTAAAAAACACATGACATGAAATCTACCCTTTTAATTCTTTTTAAGTTTGGTAGTTTTGTATTATTAACTAAATTCACATAGTTGAGCAAGAGATTGCTAGAAATTTTAATCTTGCAAATCTGAAACTCTACACCCAGGCAATAACCACCCATTCCTTTTACTCCTCAGCCCGTGGCAGCCACGGGTCCACTTTCTGTTTGTAGGAGTTGGACTGCTTTATTTTTTATTTTATTTTTCACCAACTTTAGAGATCTCATATAAGAGGCATCAGACAATATCTGGTGTGTGTGTGTGTGTGTGTGTGTGTATGACTGGCTTATTTTACATAGGATACTATCCTTAAGGTTCATCCATATTGTAGCGTGTGACCGAATTTCCTTCTCTTTTAAGAATAATGTTACATTTTCTTTACTCATTCATACCATATTCTCTGAGCCCATCCATCCATCCGTTGGTGGACATTTGGATGGCTTTCTCTCGTGGGCTACTAAGAATAGTGCTCTATGAAACTCGAAGTGCAGGTACCCCTTTCAGATCCTGATTTCAGTTTTGGGCGATACATATTCAGAAGTGGGATTACCGGATCATATGGTATCTCTCTTTTTAATTTTTGGAGGAGCCTCCAAACTGTTTTCCACAGCAGCTATGCTGTTTCACATTCCCACCCAACAGCGCCTCAATTTCTTCACATCCCTCCACAGCGCTGCCCGATACAGCGAAGTCTTTTGTGACAAGAAGGGTCAGCTGAGGCGGCAACCTTCGTAGTTGTCTTCTTTGAAGAAATTGCCACAGCTTTCTATCAACCACCACCCTGATCAGTCAGCAAATACTGAAGCAAGACCCTCCCATCAGCTGAAAGATTACAACGTGCTAAAAGCTCAGACGACGGTTAGCATTTATTAGCAAGAAAATATTTTTTAATTCAACATGGTTTAATTTTTATTTTTTTAGAGATAATGCTATTGTACACTTACTAGATGACAGTGTAGTGTAACAAACATAACTTTTGTGTGCACTGGGAAACCAGAAAAAAAATGACTTCCAGAAAAATATTAATTATTGAATTATTTGCTTTATGGTGGCATTTGCATTATTGTGGTGGCCTGGAACTAAATCTGCACGATCTCTGAGATCTGCCTGTACTAAATAAAGGGATATGAATTAATGCAGTAACACACACACACACACACACTTTAGATAGTATAGACCCAAGTGCGCCGGTCCTTCTTCAAGTTATTGCCCTGCACTCCCCTGGCCTGCGCTCCCCCGCCCTCTGGTGGCTGTCATGTGTACCTGCAGCAAATCTTTGTCTTCCTTGAAGACAGCCCCCCACTTGCACCCCCCTTCTCCCTCCAGGCAGTCCCAGGGCTGGGAAGAGCTTCCCCTGTTGTTAGCATCTGGGAGTCTCCCCCTGCTTTTTCCTCACTTTCTGGGCAACTCTCCTTTTGTGTGTATATGAGTTAGGTATATTATACAAATTGTGGGAGCATGGTTTCTTTCTTTCTTTCTTTAAAATTTTTTTAAAATTTTGCAGCTTTCTTTACTGTTATATTATCCTCTGTTCCTGACATACCGACTCAGCGTGCCTTGTAATCGGCATGGTGGGGTGTGTGTGTGTGTGTTTGCTTGCCATCAAGGGAAAACCTTCGTTTTCACTGCATAAAATTTAGAAACGTCTAAAGAGCAAACAATATCTTAAACAAAAGAAAAACGTTTAAAAAAGTTAACAAGAGGAGAAAAAAATTGTAAACCTTAAACTACGATAAGTTAATTTATGAATTTAAAGCTAGTCTAATCAAAATATTATGAAGTTGGAATAGGGGATTTTTTTTCCAATTTTTTTAAATCAAAATTTATTCAGATATATATTAAATTACTCGTACAGACTTCTAATACATGCTCGTGAGTATCAAAATGGCATACAAAAATGCTCATGCCATAGAAAAATGTTATTTTAAATGTTTGTACCCATGCCAAATTTCAATAGTTGTTAAAGTAATTGTGGATCTTTAATTTAAATCAAAATACAATACTTAATATTATCTAATTCTAGAGGGTCTGGTGATGTGAAAACAATATATTGGTAAGAATTATAGGAAATGACACTTGACTGGAGAAATAGTATCTGAAAACTATAATGCTAAATCTACTTGAATAAAAGCAATTGTAATATCAATTAAATAGCAGTATCTAAACCAAAAAGAGATAAGTGAAAACTACTTTAAAGACAGAAAACACATGCAGGTGTTATGCCGTGGTTGTGGGCGTTCAGGACCGCGTTTCGGTGAGCTCAGTCAAACATGCGGGTGTCCCTGGATGCGTGGGCCCTCGCGGCCTGGCTCTTCTCCTTCCTGGGGGTGCTGAGGATCCAGGGGGCCCCCTGACACGTCTGGGCCTCCGTGGGCTGCCTGTGGGGGAGCAGGAGCAAAACGGCCACTTGGGAAAGGCGGGAAGTTGAACTCCGCTTTGGCCAACATTTGCCTGATGTGATTATTTTCTTTCCTTAGCTCCTTGACTTTTCGCTCGGTGAGCACAGCTGCCATCCAGCTCTCCTGGACTTTATTCGCATAGAAGAGGATGTCCTTTAGACAGTGCGAGGTGTTCTCCTCCAGTTCTCTGCGGGTGTCTTCGGCCATCTTCTTGTATAAGTTGCGAATCTGAGTTGCGGACTCGATGTTTCCACACGTGTAGGAAAGACTCTTCTCGATGTCTGAGCACTGCACTTCCTTCTCCAATGATTTTCTCTCAAGTTCCCTGGTGTATTCTTGATATAATTGAGGCAGAATTTGAAGTTTCCGTTTCAACTGCTGAATCTCACTTTGAAGCTGTGAATTTTCCGTCTGCAAAGAGGCTTCCTTGGCTCGAAGATCTGTGATTTGTCCCATAAGCTCTTCATTGATTCGCTTTTCTTCCCACAGTTGTCTGGCTAGTTCCTCATTTTTCTCTTCAGCACTTTGAAGGGACACATTGGAATCAGCATCGTCAGTGACACCCTTCAGATCACCCTCTGACCGATGGATGGGCTGATTGTCATTTTCTGCTTCCCTCTTTTGCTTGACTTCCCAGTTGACGTGACCCAAGAGATCTCCAAGGAAACAAGGCCAGGGGATGGCCTTCAGAAGGTTTTCACCCAGTGGTATTAACTGGCTGACTTTATCTTTCAGAGCCCGCTGCAGTCCTGTGTTCGACTGCTCTAGCCTTTCTTTCTCCTGCTCCGTTTCCTGGAGTCTCTGCTTCCATCTCGCGATTTCTTGGGCTAGCAGTTCTGGACTCTCTAGAATGTCAGTGTTTCCATTCAAATCCTCCATTATTTTCTTCCAAAGTTGTTTTCCATTCTTCTCTGACGTTCTTAAGATGGGTCTATCACCAGTCACTTGGGAAAGTTTAGGAGGCTGGGTCTTCTGCGCCATTTTCAGAAAGTCGATGGTGTTCTGAAGTGCCAGCCTACAGCGGTTAGTACTTACTGCTGAGAAGCATAAGGTTTGTAATGTGGGAAGACTGGCCTCCACCCCGGGCAGCCCTAGGGCATCATCAGCTTGTGTCATTGGTCCCATATTCCCACTACCTTTTCCACAGACTTTAGCGTGGGCCAAACACCTTTTGCCGAGCACCTTCACACTTCTCCAAATGTGTCGTTTCTTCGCTGTCAAAACCAGTATTACAATATATGCCAGGATCTCCCAGGGAAACTCATGGAGAACTGAAATATGTCTCCAGCTTTCAGAAATCACAAGCAGGGCACCCCACAGGGGCTCTAGGACCAACTGGAAAGTGGATCTGATGGCAGGCAGCAGACCCTCCATGGCTGTGTAGGGCTCCACAGCTCTGCCTCCAAGGGCCAGTGTTCTATGGGTCTCAACTGAAGGCTCAGAACCCTGGGGGGGGGGGGGTGCTCTGTCTCTAAGGTAAACATGTGCCTGGCAACCAGAGCAGATCAGTTGGGGTGGGGAAGGGGGAGGCCAGCCAGCTTCTAGAAGACAGTTTCCCCCTAACTTTGCCCTCAAATAGAAAGTGATCTCACTTCACTGAGTTCCCCCCACAACCTTTATTGAGATACAATTCACATACCATACAATTCATCCTTATTAAGTGTACAAGTCCACGAATTTTTAGCATATATAAAGAATTATATAACCATCACAATAAGCTTATTTTAGAAAAGTCCCATTACTGTAAAAAAAAGACCTTGCCAAACCTGTCATTTCTATCCCCTTTGCCCCCTTAGGCTGTCAGAAGGAAATCTAAAAATTTCTGGGCTTGACAAGTACCCTTAGGGCAAACCTTTCTTCCTAGTTGATGGACCTATCCACGTAAGCAGTTTCTCTGTCATATTGGCTTAGCAATTCCTCCCTGTCTTGATAAGCTCTCTCATGTTTTAAAGACTTAAAAAAAGATTACTTTTTCAGGTTCTTTCACGTGTTTGCAAGTGGAGCGTGTCTCTGAGTGCTCAGGTGCACAGAAAGTCTCCCCTGGGTGCCTTATTTGCCCCACAGCTTGGATTTGAGATTTAGGATTCATCTCCCAGATGAATAGGCATCACTGAGCAGGGCTGGGTCCTGGAACAGGCCTGGCGGTTTGCCATGAGCTTGTGGTACTCAGTTCTGCTGCTTTTGTATGTGAAGCCACCTTCACTGGAAATGCCTTCCAGTTTGCTGATGGTATCAGATTTTTATGGCCCACGGAAGTCACGGAAATTTCTCCTCTGACTGGTATAATTGCTGAAGACGCTGGCTGGCCATTCCCCAGAGAAAGAGGTCTGATGATTGAGGTGTCCTGTTTTAGAAATGGAATGTTGGGTTTGCATCTTCTGATAGGCTGACTCTTCCAAACTTGGGAATATTTACTCTATTTCCCAAAATAAACACCATCCATACCGGTTCCCCAAAAAACTAAAATAGAGAAGCATAGGTTCAAAGATCTTTCTGTTCAAAAGACCTCTTAAGACGTACACACAAGACACTATAGAATTGAACTCATAGAGGTCCTCTTATCTTATTGCCCTGGATAATACAGTCATAACATCTAGACTTAGTGTCTTCATTGGTTAGTTTTATATATACCGTTCTTCTTGAAGGTGAGCAAGTGGGGTTTGTCTGTCTTTTTCACTGCTGGTCCCCCACAGAGCCTAGCACAGAGCCTGTACAACTTTACTAAGGTTCACGATTCAAAAAGGAAGCATGTGAATAATGAATCCAAGAATTCAGACCACAGATTTGGAACAAAGCGTATGAGTTTCAGAGAAGTAGACATTTTAGAAGAAAACTGTGCTTTTAACCCTAGATGCATTGTGAAACCATGTTTCTTTCCAAGGTCTTAGAGAAAAAGAAAGCCCTGAGTGTATTCCACTGCAAATGAGCAGGAAACAGCGTGAGTACTTAATGTGCTCAAAGTGACCACCTCTGTTCGAGAGCTAGCCAGGGATTCTTGAGAGCAGCCGATTTTCCTCATGAAAACTATGGGATTATGGGCAAAATAACAAAATGGGGGTCATGAGAATCCTGAGAACGACCGGATGGTAGCACAGATCTGGGTTCACATCTCTGCTGTGTCCCTGTGGACTCATCCTATTTTTTCCAGCCTTTCTTTCCTCCTCTGTGGGATGGATGTCTTAGATTTATTGTAAGATGATGGGGCACTTCAGCACCATGCCTGGCATATGGGACAAGTTCCATGTATGTTGGGTTTTGTTCATTTCTCTTCCATGATTTGAAAAAAAACCACGAGAATACTTCTCTGGTTTTTTTAAGGATTGGAAAAAAAAAAAAAAAAAAAAACCACATAAAATAGGTAAGCTATTTTACCATAAGTTGATGTTGATCGTAAGACCAACTAGATTAAAAAAAAAAAAAATCTTCAACTAAAAAGGGCTTGTTGTTTTTCTGCAAGCACAGCCATATGCAAGAAATAGGGGCCAGAATCAAATTAGAAGAAAATGGTGGGAGGGATTCATTCACACACAGTCTCTATAACTTATTTAAAGTAAACTTCTAAGACAGTGCTTCTCAAACTTGACTTTGTATCATGGGAGGCCTTGTTAAAACACGGATTGTTGTCAACTCCCTCCATCCCCCCAGCCCTGCCATTTCTGACTCTACAGTATAGGGTGGGTCCTAGGAATTTTCATTTCAAATAAGATGAGAGTAATATTCTAATGCTGGTCCTGGGACCACACTTTGAGAACCATTGCCATGGAGGTGATTCTCAACCTTGGTTGTACCTTGAGATCACCTGGGGAGCTTTACAAAATACCGATGCCTGGGCTCAACCCAAACATCAGTTGAGAAGTTCTGATTTCACTGGTTCTGGGTGGAGTCTGGATGTCAGGAGTTTTAAAAGCTTTTAATGTGCAAAATGTTAAAAATAATTTCCCTGTCCGTTCTGGTATATTTTAGAAAAGAATCATTCAATTATTCATTCATTCAATAAATATCAGTCGAGTATCTACTATAACCTGAGCTCTGTGCGAGGTGCTAGGGATATGGATATAAATCGGACGGACAGAGGAAGACTGCCACATTGATAACTCATGAGGTGACTGGCATACAATGAACATATTTACAGAGAGCTGTTAAGAGCTGTAAGTGGGGGCACCTGGGTGGCTCAGTTGGTTAAGCAACTGCCTTCGGCTCCCATCATGATCCGGGGTCCTGGGATCAAGCCCCATGTTGGGGCTTCTCCCTCTGCCTTTGTTCTCTCTCTCTGTCAAATAAATAAATAAAGTCTTAAAAAAAAAAAAAAGCTATAGGTGGAGGGCAATGAGGTTTAAGTGAGCAAAGACTTCATTAAGGAACTCTGAACTTAGTTTTGAAGAATGAGCTTTTTTTATGGGCAGAGACTGAGGGGAAGAAGATTTTGGGGAGAGGTCTGGGACTGGGAGTGGACACAGGATGTGTTCACAGGTGTTCTCAGGGAGCTGGAGCCTGCTTAGGTGGTATGCAAGGAGCTGGGAGAAGTTGTCTAGAATCAGGGAAGTGTTTCAAGATTCTGGGAGAAGAGTGATACAACTGGGTTTGATCACTGGCTACATCGAGAGAAGGGAGACCTACCTGAGAAATGTTCTTTAGATAGAAAAATCTCTACCATTTTTTAAAGATTTTATTTATTTATTTATTTATTTATTTATTTTAGATTGAGAGAGAGAGCACGTGGGGAGGAGGAGGGAGAGGGACAAGCTCAGATGCAGGGCTCGATCCCAGACTGAGATCATGATCTGAGCTGAAACCAAGAGTCGGATGCTGAACCCACCGAGCCACCCAGGCGCCCCTGGAATAATCTCTATCTTGAGGTTATATCTAGGATATGCTCCAGGCATATACAATCAAGACACCCAAACATCACAGAATAACAGGAAACTAAGACACCAGCTTCCTTCTCGTTAGCTAACTCCCACATTTCTGATCTGATTTTGCGGGGGGAAAAGAAGGATACATTCATTTTCATTGCAAGCCTACCTCTTTGGACTTTGGAAATATGGGTAGAAAAAGAGTTAATGCGGAGAAAGAAGAGACCAGACAGGAGAAAAAGGGAACAGAAAAGACTCCGAGGTTTGGAACAGCACAGAAGGGTGAATAAAAATGGAAGCTGTGGAAACAGGTTTTTCACCTGCCCCCTTCTGCTCCTCCCCTGAAACCCCGCCCTAGGAGGCCAAAGGCCATATCCGGTGGCCTGCACTGCCACCTGCAGGTAAAGTCCTGAATCACCGCCGGAATTTTATGCTGAGCTTTGGAGAAAGCAAGATGTCACCAGAATACCCCTGGGCTGCCATCAGGCTGCCCTCAAGCTGGGCCAGCAGGTAACTATTCTGTTCCTTACATTTCAGACTGGCTGACTTTTCAAGGATCATTCTTCATGAATATTAAAAGGTACTTTTTTCTTCTCTGTTTTTACATCTCTGAAGTCCAAGCATGTCTTGGAATTAATCGTCAGTTTAATCCACAGACTGTTTTCCCCACTGTGATACACAAAGGAGCATCTTACAATTGATATCATCTTATACTATATCATCTTATACTTGGAGAAATATGGCAATATTTATTTTGCGTACATCAGAGGCGCGGCCTGATGGATAAGGCATGACTTTTGGAACGTGAAAGATCTACTGTCACCTTGAATCTCTAATACCCCTTCTTTCTTATATTCTGGATCTCCATTATTTACTAGTTACTTGATTTTTGGCAAGTTAATTATCTGAGTCTCAATTTCTTCATGCTGTGTATCTTCATCCTATGTATCTTGTATGGTTTTGTCAGAGTTAAGTGATACTCTATATAAAGTCCTTGAATGGCTCCCACCTAGCCTATTAAAGCACTCAGTAATTAAGTCTTAAGCAGAAGCCACTATCTTTGCCCATTGTAATTCAAAACCTCCCATCACCAAACTGTGTTTTCCTTTGTGCCCTTAAAACTAGGCAGCTCGGCTTCTGCTTTATTTTGATGAACCTGGAAGTGCAGAGCCCAGCCTTCTAAGTAAAGCTTTTCCAGTGCTTAAGGCAGTCGAACCTAAATGAAACCGAAAAATGACAAGGAAAACAGGTAATGCTATCTATCGCTGCCCGCTGGATTCCGTTTGTAGCTCTCCCTAGCAATCACAGGATAAAAGAAAGCCCCGTGTTGAAGGGCAGGGCGTAAGCAGCTGGGTCTTGAAGCCTCAGTTAGCTCTGCAGGGAGGCAGCTCTGAGGAGCACCCCGATGGGCATAGAGCTTATAAAGATGTCTTGGAGCAGGCTTTCATGTTTGCCAAGCGGCTGCCCCTTCAGCCCCCTAATATCCCTTCTTTCTTAAATGATATGAAATTGTACAGTCCAGGTTCTTAGCACAAGTCCCAAGGAGAGGGAAGCAGCAAGAAAAGGGGAAGAAATCAAAGCTTTTCATGGTGCCCGCCCTGTACTCTCTCTTCTTGGTAAAACCATTGCATTTCTGGGGGTTGCGTTGGGAGGAGGAGCTGAAGGGGGAGAAATGGAGATTTTTTTTAAAGGTTGATTTGTTTGTTTTAGAGAGACAGAGCGAGAGAGTGCAAGAGAGAACAAGCAGGGAGAGAGGCAGAGGGAGAGAACCTCAAGTAGACTCCCTGCTGAGCTCAGAGCCTGACATGGGGCTTGATTCCAGGGTCATGAGCTGAAACCAAGAGCCAAACACTTAACTGACTGAACCACCCAGGAACCCCTAGATGGGAATCTTGAAATACTCCTCCTGCCTGGGTCCCCCTCCCGCTGTCCCTCTGTCCCTATTCCTAGCCATTGTTCACTTTTATCTTCACAGCTCTCCTGCATAGCTTGTAAGCTCAGTTGATACCTTGGGGTCCCTGATGGATTAAGAATCTTGCAGGTATGTGATAAAGTTTGAATCCAGGTTGATGTGACATCCACCTGTGGGTTTTGTTTTGTTTTTTCCTGGAGAGCGCCCCGCCTCACCACATTCCCGACCCCAAGTAGAAAACCACCCCCAGGACCATGAGCTCATGATCTGAGCCAAACCAAGAGCCCATTGCTCGACCAACTCTACCCTTCCCCCCAAGGCGCCCCTGTACGGGGATTTTTGTGCAGGTGTCAGCACCCCTAAATCCTGTGTTATTCAAGGGCCAACTGTATATGTACACACGTACGTATAGAAGTCTGTGGACACACATACACACACGCGCCCAGGGCAAAAGGCCACAGTTAGGCACAGCTGAGGCTTTTTACCAGACTTACAGCAGAAAATCAGACCCAAACCAAATTGCTCTGAGCCTTCTTTTTTCACGGACTCTGTAAGATCCTGGAAAATAGCCTCAGAGATTTCTGTAGTAAAGATGAGCAGAGTGGCAGATCTTTGGAATAAGATGTGCTGAGATCTGGGGCCGCTTGCGCAGCATGGGTGGGGGACCGGAGGGGCTGT
This sequence comes from Halichoerus grypus, assembly GCF_964656455.1. Lineage (NCBI taxonomy): Eukaryota > Metazoa > Chordata > Mammalia > Carnivora > Phocidae > Halichoerus > Halichoerus grypus. The sequence continues at coordinate 13,193,950 of NC_135719.1, read as the reverse complement.
GCTCCTGGATATGGAGATGCCTGATGCTCCCGGATACGGAGATGCCCGATGCTCTCAGATACAGAGATGCCCGGTGCTCCCAGATATGGAAATGCTCAATGCTCCCAGATACGGAGATGCTCAATGCTCCCAGATACGGAGATGCTCAATGCTCCCAGATACGGAGATGCCCGGTGCTCGCAGATATGGACATGCCTGGTGCTCCCTGATAGGGAGATGCCTGATGCTCCCGGATATGGAGATGCCTGATGCTCCCAGATACGGAGATGCCCGGTGCTCCGAGATATGGAGATGCCCGGTGCTCCCTGATATGGAGATGCCTGGTGCTCCCAGATATGGAGATGCTCGATGCTCCCAGATATAGAGATGCCCCGTGCTCTCCGATATGGAGATGCCCAGTGCTCCCAGATATGGAGATGCTCGGTGTTCCCAGATACGGAGATGCTCGGTGTTCCCAGATACGGAGATGCCCGGTGCTCCCAGATACGGAGATGCCCGATGCTCCCAGGTACAGAGATGCCTGGTGCTCCCAGGTACAGAGATGCCTGGTGCTCCCAGGTACGGAGATGCCCGGTGCTCCCCGATATGGAGATGCCCGGTGCTCCCCAAATGGAGATGCCTGGTGCTCCCAGATATGGAGATGCCTGGTGCTCCCAGATATGGAGATGCTCAATGCTCCCAGACACGGAGATGCTTGGTGCTCCCAGATACGGAGATGCCCGGTGCTCCCAGATACGGAGATGCCCGGTGCTCCCGGTATGGAGATGCCTGCTGCTCCCAGATATGGAAATGCTCGATGCTCCCAGATACTGAGATGCTTAGTGCTCCCAGATATGGAGATGCCCGGTGCTCCCCGATATGGAGATGCCCAGTGCTCCCAGATAAGGAGATGCCCGGTACTCCCAGATATGGAGATGCTCAATGCTTCCAGATATGGAGATGCCTGGTGCTCACAGATATGGAGATGCTCGATGCTCCCAGATACTGAGATGCTTAGTGCTCCCAGATACGGAGATGCCCGGTACTCCCCGATATGGAGATGCTCGGTCATCCCCAATATGGAGATGCCCGGTGCTCCCAGATATGGAGATGTTCGGTGCTCCCAGATACGGAGGTGTCTGCTGCTCCCAGATATGGAGATGCCTGGTGCTCCCAAATACGGAGATGTTCGATGCTCCCAGATACGGAGATGCCCGGTGCTCCCTGATATGGAGATGCACGCGGCTCCCCGATATGGAGATGCCCGGCCGTGCTGAGTGGGGCAGTGGCTCTGTGCTTCAAAGCTTGGGACTTCCAGGAGCAGAGGCATAGCTCACTCCGGGAGCCCCAGCGGGAGGTGGACACCGCTCCGCTTCTACTCTCCTAGCCCCAGCGGGAGACTGCGTCATCCCCTCTGACAAATGGGGACTCCAAAAGTGGTACCTGAGTCACAGAACGTTGGCATAGAAACATAACAAAGCACTCAAGGAGCACTATGGCCAGAGGGAGGAAGACTAGGGAAAACGTCAAGAACGCAAGTAAACAATGAATTTCAGATAAAGACTTAAATTAAAGATAGATTCAGGACTTAAATGATCTACTCAGCAAATTTACTGGAAAGCTACCAGAACTTCATCTCTAGCCCCTGACTTGAACTAAAGCCTCTCACTGGCCTGGGTCGCTTCTGATGCCCCAGGAAGTGCAGAGGCCCGTGTCCATGGGCTCAAAGTTCTCAAAAATTTGGAAAACAAAGTTACTTTATTTAACTTATTTATTTTTAAGATTTCATTTACTTATCTGACAGAGACAGAGAAAGAGTAGCAGGCAGAAGGAGAGGGAGAAGCAGACTCCCCACTGAGCAGAGAGCCGGAGGTGGGCCTCAATCCCAGGACCCTGGGATCATGACCTGAACGAAGGCAGACGCCCAAAGGACTGAGCCACCCAGGTGCCCCAAAACAAAATTATTTTAAGCACCAACAGCTAAGACCGCTGTCTCTTCTCCCCTAGAGCAATAGGTTTTCCTTGTGGGCCCAGGACTGAGAGATCCCGGGACATGGGACTTTCAGTGCTAATATTGGCCAACTCCAGGGCAAACTGGGATGAGTCAGTTATCCCACTTTCCATTCTTCCCTTCCTACATCTCTGTCATCAGATGGCACTGGAAAAAATACAGAGCCTATGGGATCTGGCAGAGGGGAGATTGAATAAGGGATGCATTTAGTTTTGGCCTGGTGGGGTAGATGCCTGTGGTTGGCGATCATTTTGCGTTAAGTTATGGATAAGTGTTGCAGTGTAGATCAGCGTCCAGGGTGCTAGCACTGACCCACTCAGCATTCTCTGACCCATCACAGCGCCCCACTCAGCATTCTCTCACCAAGACACAGAACCTCAGCTCACGCCACATTATGACCATGTCCTACTGCGCCCGGCACCTGGAGAACAGGTGTAGTGGGGGAGAACAAGGTTTGGAGAGTACAGGGCCAGAAATCAATGTGTGGAAAGCCTTCCAATGATCAAATATATACAATTGATGATAGAAGATGGAATTCTCATTGGTATTTAGTCAAAATGGAAGTTCTCCCCTCTCAAGAATCAACTCCAGAATGCAGTGTTATACCAAAACAAAGGCATCATGGATTTTTTCTTTTTGGGAATTGAGTGAAGTGTTGTTTTTCAGATTTCCTATTTGAAAGGTTTTATAATGAATGTGTTGGTGTCTGAATTCATATGTGTGATACATCCCAATTATCAAGAACAAAACAATTTTTGATCAAGTCTACTAAAGGAAAGGGTAACTTTTCTTGTTAATTTCTCTATGGAAAATATACAATTGCAATTATATAGTGAGGTGATCAAAGAATATGAAGCCAAAAAATGTAGGAAAATAAAAACACTACTACAGACATGTATTAAGCGGTCATTTCATAAAAAATATTATGCCATCTTTCTGGATTAGGGGCATAGTTGAGATATTTGTCAACATATTAAATTTTTTTTCTGTTGTGATTTCTTTTCACACTTTGGACAAATACTCACTTTTGTATCAAATTTTGTGTTTATGTTTGCATTTTTCATAAAAGGTCTTTTAATAAATAAACTTACATGAATTTATTCCTCAGCCCTGGATCTTTCTCTGAAAGAAATGTATAAAAATCCTACAAGAACAGATAGGAGTCTATATGCATTTAAAGTGGTGGGGTCCTCAGGCAATGTGGAATCCTACAAAGCATTAAAAAAAAGATAAGCAAATTTCACTCTATAAATAGCATGGTAAAAGATGACTTCAGTAAAGTCAATAGAAAATTATAAATTTTAAAAAATATGTTTGCAACCCAGATAGCACAGAGTCTTATCATCTAAACTGTATAAGGAGATCTTAAAACCAACAAGACGAGAATGCACAAACCATTTGAGAAAAAATAACCTAAGATGTGAAGAGGCAGCATTTCTTTTAAGCACATGTATTAGGCCAGAAAGCACATTGTAGCAGTTAATTTAGCTTTAATATTATACAGACCCAGAGGTCTGATAACAATTAAGTTAGAGAATGGGAGCATAATAACAGAAGAACCCATTCCCATGGGAACATGAAACACATCTAAATAACTCATGGGCCAAAGAATCCATCATGGAAATTAAGCAATTCTTGAGAATTGGACAATAGTAAGAATACCTCATATCAAAATTTGTGGGCGGGGCAGGGGGGCTCCTGGGTGGTTCAGTTGGTTAACCCTCTGACTCTTGGTTTTGGCTCGGGTCATGATCTCAGGATCCTGGGAAAAGTTGTGGGAATGTCCCTAAAGCTAGAGCCTTAAATCTTTATATTGGGAAAGAAGGTTAAATGAACTAAGTGTCCATCTCCAAGAAAATTCTTAATAAGGATACGGTACCCGAAGAGGTCAGAAGGAAGAAAAAATACATAAGCACAAGTTAATAAAATAGAACACAAAGAAAATCACTCAAAAAAAAGGAAAATGCTTCCTTTGCTTTAATTAATAAAATGGAAAATTCTGATGTGGTTGAGCAAGAAAAGAAAGAAAAGGCATTAATAAATATTAGGAACTAAAAGGGTCACGATTAGAGATACAGTGTAGATAATGGTAAGAGGAAATCATGAATGAATTTACACCAACTAATTAAAAACAGAGATATATGGATCATTTTCTAGAAATTATTTAGTTCTGATTATATTTATCTAATTTTCTAATTGCACAAGTAACTTAACAGAAATTGTATTTCAAGAAGAACCAGAAACCAGAATTGATGTTTAACCATTACAATATTTTTTTAGAATCAGTAAATGACAGTCTATTTCCTGAATTGACTCGGGTCAGATGTCTTAGGAGCTAATTTTTGCAAAAATGAAGAAATACATTATCCGCATTTATACATCATATTTCAGAAAGTAGAAGAAATGAAGTGAGCCTCCTTAACTCCCTTTCTGAAGTTAATAATGACTTTGACACCAGACTGAAAAAGAAGAGCACAAAATGTATTATGCAATCTCTCTCATGAAAGTAAACTCAAAAATCCTGAATAAATATTAGCAAACAGAAGTTACCACTTGATTATTTTTAAAACCATTATGAACAAGGTTGATTTATCATGAGACTTCCTGGATGATTTAAGACGAGAAAAAACGATAAATGCAATTCATCACACAAACTAATTTAAAGGATAAGAACTTTCTAAAGTACCCAAATGGACATAAAACAAGAATTTATTAAAATCCAGTATCCATCTAAGATTTGCATATACACATATGCACACACAAAGCATAGAAAGCTAAACCTTAACTTATAAATATTATCTCATTCAACACTACAAACTACTTTATGTTTAATAGTGAAATGTACAGCCATTATTTTGCAAGTCAGGAACAAGGCAAAGATGAGTCCAGTGCAGTAGGAAAAGGTAGAAACAGCTCTAAAAAATGATGAGCTAGTTTCTATGGAGGAAAAACAGATTTTATTGAATGATGCAGAGTAAAGGATTAAGCAAGCTCTTGGATTGGAAGACATGCTTTCATAAAGATGCCAATTATTTTCAAATTAGTATATAAATTTCATGCAATTCTAATCAAAATCCAATCGGTTTTTGGTAGAACTCAAAATGCTCATTCTACAATGTATATGGGAAGCATAAGGCAAAAAAGAACCCCTGAAAACAAACAAACAAAAAAAACCCCACATAATTCTGAATTAGAACAAGGTAGAGAGACTCACCCTACCAGATATTCATATTTATTATAAAGTAATACCAATTAAGAGAGTGTGTATCAGTGCATGGTAGAAAAAAAGCAAGTTCAGGAAAGATAATGTACCTGACACTATTTATGTCAAGCGCCAAACATACAAAAATAATATGATTTATGCACATGGAAGAAAATGTACAATGAAAACATAAAAATATTAATAAAAGTGTCAGTTATCGTGGCTCAGTCAGTTAAGCTTCTGCCTTCAGTTCAAATAATGATCTCAGGATCCTGGGATCAATGGAGCCCTGTGTTGGGCTCCCTGCTCAGCGGCGAGTCTGCTTCTCTCTCTCCCTCTGCCTCTCCCCCCGCTTGTGTGTGCTCGCACTCTCTCTCTCTCTCTCAAATGGATAAATAAAATCTTTTTAAAAAAAGAAAGTGTCAATTTTCAAATTTCAGATTTGTAGTTCCTTTAAATGGGAAGAGAGAGGTACAAACCCACAGAGGCTATAGCTACAATTGTAATGTTTTATTTAAAAAAAAAATTTCTAAAGCAGAGATTCCCAATTTTCTTGGTTCATAGCACCTTTATTATCTCCATTCTTTTGTGATGCTACCCAAGCTGAAAGAAATGTCTAAAGGTTCCCTTTATTAAGTATTTAGAGTCCAAAAATTTTGATAGTAATGGTTGTGAGGTGTCCAATGTCCCCATGTGTCCCTTGAAAACTAAAAACATACGATGGCATTCCTATGAGTTCCCTGTGGCACACAGTTTGGGAACCACAGATTTTTAAAACAGATCTTGAAAATAATCTAAATTCAACCAAGCTAGTTGATAGATCCAAGAAAGTTTGTTGTATTTTCTCTCTACTTTGATGAATTGGGCTGAGTGCTTTGCCCAAGTCATTCCATTTTGTCCTCACAAAGGATCCTGTGTTCTCTTTCTGTGTGAGAGGAAACAGAGGTTTAATAAGTTGGAGAAAATTCGCTGTCACACACTTGTAAGTGCTGAGGCCTAGACTGAAGCCAGTCCTCTCTGATTGAAGGCCACCGGGTCATGCGTTAATGGGACAGACCACTACTGAACATGTGTTTCAGGTACTAAACCCTGTCAGCCAAGGGAGAGTGGACGTAGCCATTGTCCTTGCACATGTGGTGGGAGACGAACAGGGAAGGAGTGTTAAGCACCAGGGAAAACGTGTGCTCAACCCAGTAGTGAGCAGTCAGACGTCAGGAGGGGTTTGGGGTTGAGTTTGTGCTGAGGCTTGCAAGATAAATACACATTTGTTTATGGGGATCCACCAAAGTACAAAGACAGAGAGATAAGGAACCCTGTGGTCCTCTTAAAAAGCAATGGGTTATGCCCCAATGGCCAGGGCAAATATTAAATTATTTGTAAGGACTGCACCGTGCTCTTACCCCCCTCCCTTGGCACCCAAAGTGTTAGTGACTTTGACTACTCAGAGTCCAATTCCATTTTATTTCTATCATATCTTCCCATTCCTCCCAAACCAACAATAAAAGCTTTACACTAAAGATACATCTTTTACATGTCGAGTGACAGCTTACTCATTTCTGTATTTCCTAAGACCTCAGCCTATGTCCTGAATATGTTCTAAAGGAAATAGTAATTTTGAATATGTTTTTGAAATCTGGATTGTTTGGGCTCACAAGTATTAAGCTGAAGGAAAAAGGAAAGGCTCAGTGGGTTTTCATATATGCTTTAGCTGTCCTATGAATCCCCTGGGTCTTAGGAATTTACAGAAAGGTACAAGAGTCCCTGCCATCTTGATGTAAACTTCTAATGTTCCAATTGCAAAAGCAAGTGAATGTTCTGAGCAGTCCTGGCTTCAGAGGTCCCTGGGAAATAGAATTCCATTTACACAGCAAGGCTCTGGGTCAAAAATCTGCCTGGGTTAAGTGGTGACTTTCTCTCCTTTGAAATTCATTTGAGTTCTGTTTCCTGCCTGTGTAGTTCTCCCCTTCTTGTGATGACAAACCTTGGCTTACCTTTAGTCTGGGTTTTCTAGGTCTCAATACCAAACTTTAAACTGCTTGTTTTGGGGTGCCTGGGTGACTCAGTCGTTAAGCGTCTGCCTTCGGCTCAGGTCATGATCCCAGGGTCCTGGGATTGAGCCCCGCATCGGACTCCCTGCTCGGCGGGAAGCCTGCTTCTCCCTCTCCCTCTCCCCCTCCTGGTGTTCCCTCTCTCGCTGTGTCTCTCTCCGTCAAATAAATAAAATCTTTAAAAAAAAATAAAATAAACTGCTTGTTTCTCCTTTTGCTCATACTGGTTCCATCCCACCCAGCAATCATCTATTTCCCTTGTGAGTTCAGAAGGTCTCTGAAAGACGAGGCATGTGTGGGTCACACCACCGCATTGGGGATGCCCGTGTTCATACATCCACGTGGATCATAGAAAAACGGGCTCATGGCACTATGTTCTTTAGGATCACTAAGCGCAGCCTACACACAGCAGACCGATACGGGTGAACAGCCAAGCCTTATGGGATCTGAAACAAAAACAAAAAACAAAAAAACAAAACACAAAAAATCTTCTGGGATCTGGATGAAGGAGACAAAAATTTACTTGTGAGATAAAAATTATCAAAATCTTTGATTTTTGTATTTCGGGGGGGGTTGCCATCAGCCCGGAAACTGCTTTTTCCCTGACTTGGTGCAGCACAGAGTGGCACAGAAAGAGATCCAAGGCCAGGAGAACACAAAGCAAAAAGATGCTTTTCCAGAGTGACAAGTACCTGCATCACACATCCTGCAAGTTTTACTCTAGAAGACAGAAGCTCCTGCAGGAGGGGCAGTTCAGCGCAGACAGCGAGAGCTGTGGAAATGGAGTGCAGCGATCTCTGTACCAATATATACAACTTCTGTTGCATTTGTAGAGACCCCTCTCTTTCTGCCACAGTTTAGTGTCAACGGTCCCGATTAAGTGCAGGAGCACTCCAAAGACGGCGGTACGGGACGTGGAATATGTGGGGCCCAAGTTAGGAATCATCAGAGCAAAACAGTGAAAGAAGGAGAGCGACAGATTCCAAGCTGAGATACCCTCCTTCCCACAGAGGGGTGGTGGCAACTTCTCAGTGAAGGAGGTACATGGCTCTGGGACCCTACCGTCCGGTCCGTAGAATTGGTGCCTGGATCCTGCTGCTGTAAATTAATAGTTTGTTCAACCATTCTGTCCTTACCACATCCTGATTTACTCTTTTAAAAAAAAAAAAGATTTATTTATTTGAGAGAGAGAGAGCACGCGCACAAACAGGGGAGCGGGGCAGAGGGAGAAGGAGAAGCACGCTCCCAACTGAGCAAGGAGCCCCACGCGGGGGGCTCGATCCCAGGACCCTGGGATCATGACCTGAGCCGAAGGCAGATGCTTAACCGTCTGAGCCACCCAGGCACCCCTTAAATATGTGTTCATTTTTTTTTTAAAGATTTTATTTTGAAGTGATCTCTACACCCAGCGTGGGGCTCGAACTCACAACCCTGAGATCAAGAGTTGCACGCTCTACCGAAGTAATTTAATAAGCATGTAATTGGAACTTCAGCAGAAATTAAGAATAGAGTCAACATCACACTCTAAAAATATAGACCAGGCAGCAGGCGATATCGTTGTGAGAACAAAATGGAAAAAAAAAAAAAAAAAAAAGATTCAGTAGTGGCGCGGCCAGGATGAATTGCACAAGATTTATCACTAATGGAATTGTGGGAATGCCTGCCCAATATTGCCAGGCCTCCTAATTGTCCAAGAGCTGCCAGTAACCCAGATTTTGACTTGAATTCAGTAGATTTTTGACATGTCGACGTGAGTGTAATGAGGCCAACATTTTTTTGGCCAAATTAACATATATGTGTACAGGTGAATCCAAAGACCCCTAGTTTGTGGGACCTGCTGTGTGTGGAGCCGACTTATCATTATATTCTAGATGCTGGTGCCTGAGCCAGCAAAGGCTGCTTACCGAGTCTATTGGTGAGAAATACTTTACCGTTTCTGCAAGTCTGTTTTTCCATCTGTTTTCCATCTTTTGTCAATAGGACACCCTTGTGAGTCTCAAGCATTTTGGGGAATTGGCCACTATGGTCGCCGTGGGTTACATCGAGAATGCCAAATATCTTAATTTAAAATATGTTATACAGCAATATAGTATACTTACATGGAATACTGAAGTGGCCTGAGCTCAGGAATGACAAAAGTGTTCCTTTCTATTGCAAACTCTAATTGGTGTTCATATGGTCTGCCTGACATGCAGTGAAGAGAACAGATCTCAGTTGGGAAGAACACAATGATTGTTTGCATCACAGCATTGCTAGATGGAAATCCTCTTCCAGATATGGGCCATATCTGTCTTGATCCTCACCTGAACATTTTCCAATGAGATCCTAAGTGCCCTGCAAGCTGAAAACACAAACATGAAATCTCACGTTAAAAGCTGATTATCTGTATAGTGATGGGGGAGAGAATTAAGCTCTCCATTCGTAAATATTTGAATGCATGCTGCATGTCTGGCACTTACATAGGCAATGGGGATTCAGAAGTGAATAAAACAAGCAAAAATCCCTTCCCTCATGTAGTTTAATTATATGGCTAAGGGGTGAGGGGAGACTCAAGAAAGAAACAGCTAAAATAGAGACACCATAGAGTGTATTACAAAATGTTAAGTGCAATGGGAAAAGGGGGGATTTAGGGACTCTCTGTGTGTATGGGGGGTAGATCACAATTAACCAGGATCAAAAATTAGCAGTTGGAATATTTAAAACATTCCATTTAGAAATGGAACGGGCATGCATACGCCCTGACCCCCCCATCCTCCAATGGTATTACATGGCATTTCCACCACTTAATGCACTTGCATAACCTTCCAGTATCTGGAGTCACTCGAGGTATCCCTCTCCATCCCCACCATAAATTACCATGGACAATATCTGGTCATTGTTTAGAAGGTCCAACGAGGCCCATGCATTCTAACTAATTAATTAAAATTAGTTCTAAAAAACTCGGAGATTAAATTCTGACTTCGTAGATGCCCAGTTATGCACCTGAGGGGTTGTAGTCTTTCTAGACTAGCACAATCAGGGAGAGTGTCCCAGGGCTAGCCTGACCACTCAGTGGACCACACATGGCTTTATGCTGAGGCGTGACGGAGACACAGGTAATGAAACCCAAAAAGAAAACTCAAATCCCTGAGTGGAGAAGAATTTGAGACAATTTCTCAAATAAAAGGGCATAGAACAAGGGAAGCTGTTCTCTCCAAACAGAACAGATAGAATGAAAAACGAGGGAAGGTGTCCCCCACACTGATTCACGTTTAGGACCTGTTTACAGAATTCATTTAATTTGAATAAAATGTGATCAACACGTTATGGTTACTTTCTTAGGGCAGCCTTTGGCCTCACTCAAATAGTCCAAGTACAGAATAGTACAGAGAGTCTCCAAGAAATCTTCGGCACCTAAAAATAGCCTTCTAAATCAAGGTCATGCGGTGCTTGGGTGGCTAAGTCGGTTAAGCATCTGCTTTCAACTCATGTCATGATCTCAGGGTCCTGGCATCGAGCCCCACATTGGGGCTCCCTACTAAGTGAGGAGTCTGCTTCTCCCTCTCCCTCTACCTCTGCTCCTTGCCGCTGCTCATGCTCTCCCTTTCAAATAAATAAAATCTTAAAAAAAATCAAGGTCATAGTGAGGATTCTAAGAATGAAGAAAATTATCTTTTCAAAAGCAAAGTGTGAATCCCAAAAGGTGAATGTGATTTTTGTACCTGGAATGAGGCAGAACGTTTCTTATAATGGGCTTCTCTGTGATTCAGTGTTTTGGGTTCATGATTAACTTAGTAAAATATGTATAAATTAAAATGTCCAGAATAATTCTATGCACCCTGGATGGCAATGATCAGAATTTAGTTGAAAACCGTTTTCATCTCCAATTTCTGGCTCGTAGTCAAGCGGTATATACTTATTAGTAAGTCTGTCCCTTTAATCAGTTACATGCCTCACAGTCTCATTTGATCTCTATGATGATCTTTCAATATAAATGAACTCATGAGCTTCTGAAAGGAAAATGATTCTCCTGACCCAAATGACAATCCCATAGAATTGTTATTTATTTATCAAAAAAATTGCTGAGACCACAGGCCGGGTCAGCTGATCCCCATTTTAGAACTGTGTGGACAGAAGTTTCTTTTTCTTTTTTTTTTTTTTTTGCCTGATGCCATTGTCCCAAAAGCAAAGCTGCAGACAGTGGTACATACATGATAAATCTCCAACAAAATAAGAAAATTCACATAAAGCAAACTATTCATTTTAAAAAACTGTTTTTCATCCTGAGATTTTTATCCTGAAATTGAAGAAACAGTAGCTGGCAGAGATTTTTTTTTTTTTTTTATGTGAGTGCACGTCTGTACTTGACACATTTGAGTTTGCATCTCATTTTCATCTTCTAATTTTTAAAAAATATATTTTACTGATAACAATGCAAAATCTGGGGACAACTGACCTAAAACACTTATATCCTTCTCTATTCTCCTCTCAAGACACAAGATTGGACTTCAACTATGAATGATCTAAATTTGTAGAAAGTTCAAAAAGTAGCTGGATGAAACATCAAATAACACATCAAAAAGCTGAGATGTATCAATGTGTCAGGGTTCAAAAATAATGACTTACAGTCAGTGATAGGAATGCTTTTCCACTGTGTCTATTTTGAGGGCAAGCCTGAAATTCACAACTTAGCAGACAAAGTAAAAGATCTGTGGGGAAATGTGACGAATTTGTCATTGCTCAAATCCAGTGCTCAGCCTTGGGCTGAATTTAGTATTAATCTTGATAGAGGCATGTTTGCAGTGGACAGAGAATAAGAGAAATACATGTAGGATTTATTGAGGATGCAGTAAAAAATCCATCTTTTTAGGGCTATTTTTCTTCCACAATAAATGATTAGGGGAGGAAAAAAAGAAAAGCTTAAAATTGGTGTCAAGCTCTTTACTCCAACCATTTGGGATTAGCTGGAAGAGAAATATGTCTGCTTATAATGAATCACTTTTGATGAAGTTGAAAAGAGGGAGGGGAGAGAAGTATCCAGCAAGCAGGGGTTTGGGAGGATTTCCTGAAGTCCCTACACTGCAGTTCACCAATAGTAATGGACTATCAATGAATTTTTACCAACTGAATTTAATACATAAGTTGAGTATAGTCCTTAAATTCTATGAGGAAATATATGTTACGAAATGAGAATATACCACTCCTCCCTTTCCAGAGAAAGACATTTTTCTCATCTGTTAACAAAACCTATGATACTGCAAAATGGTGATCTTTGTCAGATTTGGGGCTTTACACTAAATTGTAATTGGGCAATTAGACTAGGAAGCGATTTTGCCCTGTTCCACATTAAAGACAAGCTACATGACACAGGGTTTTTTTTTTTTTAAAGACAGAGGCTTCACTGCAGTTGTTCAAAATTGTCCGTCATTCTACCAAGCACTGGATTGAATCAAGAGGTGTAATTTGGAGCACCTGGGTGGCTCAATCAGTTAAGCCACCAGCTCGGTGGTGATCTCAGGACCCTGGGATCTAGTCCCGCATCAGGCTCCTTGTTCAGTCGAGAGCCTGCTTCTCCCTCTCCCTACTTCTTCCTCTGCCTGCCACTCTCCCTGCTGGTGCTCTCTCTCTCTTTGACAAATAAATAAATAAAATATTTGAAAATAAATAATTAAATAAATAGGTGTTATCTGGGGGGAAAAGGCATCTACCATGATATATTTTCCTTTTTCAAACTCATTTCCAATTGTTCTCAGGATGCTCCCCATCTTCTTCTTAGTTGGAGTGATTAGTGCTTATCTTTTTACTTTGCACATTTTAATAACCTCTTGCCTCAGAAAAAGCATGCACTCAGTCTCAGTGAACTTCTAACAAGGAAGTTTCAAGACAAGAGAAAAGACAATGGGAAATATGCATTCATGGTTTTAGGCAGTCCTAGGTGTTATGGATATGTTGTTGATAATATATCCCTCCTACGTGCAATGTTCCAGTTTATGTTGTTCCAATAACACCAATAAACCACATAGATGACATTGTAGATGATTTGAGATCCTGCTTGACTTTTTGTTTTAAGGGAAATAGAAAGAGACGAACTATTATATGCTTGACCTTCTTGAACCCAATGTCCATAGTGGAAAAGGTTTGAAACGGACTATGTCCATAACGACCTTCTCCCCACTCCCCGCACAGTTTCCTAGATATAGTGCTTTTCACTTGCATACATGTTTCTGGTCTACTCTTTATTTTTAAAAATCTCCCTACACAGTATCTATAACAGACCCTTCTGCACCCTATAAGCATCAACCTTTAAATTGTTAGGGGGTATATATTTTTCCCACCAATCCCCAATAGTTTCATCTTCATCCCCTTCCATGTTGTTCTTAACATAGTTTCCAGAATTATCAGAACACCTCCCTTTGGGGGAAGCTGCTATATATTTCATCATCACTCTCTAAACTGTTTAGAAAATAGATACTAGCTGAAGTCTGTATTCGTAAGTCCATCACTGTTAAGAACTCAGTCCATGACATATTAATTTACTCCTAAGCTTCCAGCTGAGGCCAGACTAACCTGAATGGTATTTGATTACAAAGATCAACGAGTTGGCATGAAACGGGATGGATCATTGAGCAAAACAGTTTATTAGCTCTCCTTAGTACAACTGATGTTTTTAGGAGCTGTGGTTTATAGTCTGTGGCATTGTTTGGTGGACTCCTTCCTAAGCCATCAACTATCCAAATCAAACCACTATCAGCACCTTGGAGAATGTAATTATATGTTACAGACATTCTCTAAGAGAGGTAGTGTGCAGCAGTTCTAGAACACTCCCCCCCATTTTTCTTGATTGAGGACCTCTTATTATTTAATGTCAAATATTTCACGTAAACTATTGACTATTAGGAGAAAGTTTATCGGTTTCTAGATAGTATTTTTTTCCTAGCTTTGAGGCTGAAAAATATTTCATATAATTCATATAGTCGGAGGAAAGTTGTCAAAGCAATAGATTTTATGATTACCCCCCCCAACTCCCACATACACATACAAACACGCATGCATGCGCTTTTAAAAAATCTCTCAGAATCCAAGAATGTAGCGCTGGAAAGGGACCTTACTGAATTCTTTCCTAATTCGGTAGTAAATACAGCTGAAATTATCTGAGCTCACCAATTTGTTTCAAAGAGTTAAAAGAACATAGGAGCTCTACTTAAGGAGCCTTACTGTACGAAAGTGAGGGCGAGGCTGGAGATATTAAAACTGTAGGAGGGATACTGTGAATAGGGTTACTTGGAGTCGCTGTGGTGAGTTGGACTGCTTCTTTCGTCACCTTCCAAATATTCTCTATTACAGGTAGCAATTTGGGGTTAATTCAGGATTATCAATCACTCACAGTCGGGCTCAAAATTTCATCGGAAGCTTTGCCTCTGTTCTCCTGCTGACTCTTGATTGGAGTCACAGTGGCAGGGCAGGGAAAAGAGGAACACTTTGTTCTTGTTGCCAGCATGTCCCACTAGCAGGCTAGCTCCTTGCTGCCACTCTGGAAGTTTCATGGGAAGATATTCTTGGAATACATTCTGAGCCAAGAGATCCAAATGAGATCTATCAGGTGTTGAGGGTGGGCCTTCTAGGATCCATGTTACTGCCTGTATGTTATGCCCCACCTGCCACTTCAGTTGCTGTCCACATTCCCAGGGGTCCTCCTAGTGTCTCAGAGACTTCTGTTTTCCTACTCCATCTGGGACGCAGTGTGTCTGTCTGTCTCACTGTTAACACATGTAAGTTCCCAGAGGATCTTCTTTATTTCTCTCTTGCCCCTGAGCTGCCAGGCGCTGAGAGCAAATTTCGGTGTACAGCTCACTCTCCCTACATCCCTCTTCCATCCTATCCTTTGTCCCCCTTCACCACGTGCCCACCCCCGACCCCAAACTCTCTTTACATAAAGAAGGAATGAAAGCCAGGTAATGACAACCCAGTTCTATCATAACGTGGACCTTCAAATCTGTGTCTCATCCTTGAATTCTTGACCTGTTACCACAGAAGCCGAGACTCTCCATGTGCTGGTCACTGCACAAGGAAACAGGGGCCTAATTTCTGCACAGAAGAGAAGAGCACACATTCTGGGCACTCCGGGTTTAAACAGATATAAGATAGGGGTTGAGAGGATGTCATGTGGATCTCAAATAACTCTGTTCCATCTTAGTTCTGCATTCTATCAGTGGGAATTTACCTAATTTCCCAGTGCCTCGGTTTCCCCACCTGTAAAAGAAGAAGGATAATGCTTCCTACTTCCTAGGAGGGCTTTGAGGATTAAGTCCATTCTTATACACAGGGCTTTTCACCAAGAGCAACTAATGCATAATAAGTGTTTGGTAATTATTAACAATTGTGATTAATCAGTTCCCTTAATAGCTCACATATTATTCCGTCATACATCTTTAGCCTTTTGGCACATAATACCAAATCTTTAGTCATTCACTTTGGATCAAGAGGTCAAATGCCATTTAGCAAATTCCAGCATGGACTTAGGTCCCTACTGACATTTATAAATAGCACAAATAAATGTAATATAGGTTAGGTGTGTAAGTTGTGTGGTATCTTCCCTCAAGGCTGGCAGGGTAGGGCTGATAGCCTGACCTCTAGGGCATGAACATCATTCCCCGCTCACACCTGGTCTTTTACACAAAACCGTCGACTGACTAGGCAATCTAGAAATTCCAAAAGTTCAGTGGCAGATATGTCCTTTTGTGAATATTATTCATCTGAACGACGATTTGAAACTTGCAAAACATTGTGAGGGTGAGAAAAGAACTAGGAATAGCTAGGCAAGTAAGGGCATGTTAGTACAATTTCATGGAAGTGCAATTTAGTGATTCAACTAAATTTATACTTACGTCCACACACTGAACATTCACTCTCGGAAAGTTTATTTTTGTTGCTAACCTTTTATTTGGAACCAAGGAATAAATTTCAATTATTCATTCAATTTATTTCATAAAGAGATACATGGCATGAATTATCAGCCTTTGTATTATGAAAATGCATATGGAGGACCTTAGCATTAAAATGAATATAACAAATACCAGAAATAAAAGCCAGATGCTGTCAAGCTAGGATGTCTACTAGGCCTAGCAGGAGATCTTGGCACAGGCATCAAGATTGTTTTGTTAGTAAATGTGATAATTTGCACTTGGAAGATCTTCAAGCTAAGGATCTACCCCTTCAACTCTAACTGCCTTTCATGACTTAAGTGTTTTATTAAAGAACTTATATTCATGATACTAAATTTACACTTTAAAGTTGAAAAGTCAGCACTTAAAAATTAACTTATTCCTATAAACAAATAGAAATAAAATTTTAAAAAATATATAAAAGTGATCATGGCATACATGCATTTCTTGAAATAAACTTTTATTTGCCCATTTTTCCTTTTCTTCTCTTTTTCTCTTTCTTCTGTGTCAACCCTATTCCCCTTCCCACCTTCCCTTATCCAGAAGCCCATGTTAACATAATATATGCATTTCAGTGGTTTTCTTCAATGGAATATATAGATATGTGTAGATATGTGTACACACAATTACATAGTTCAAAATTATATTCATGTGTCTGCATCTTTCTTTTCTCATTTAATATCTCAGAATAAGTCTCTGAAGTCAAGTGGCCTCGCTACTCTTTTTAATGACTGCACACTAGTTCATGGTGTGGATACACCATAATTTATTCAGCCAGAACCCTACTGAAAGGGTTTTACAATTTTTAAATGAAAAAATTTGCCTTTACTGTGTTTTAAACATTTGTGCCCCAATGGACAATGCTATTGTAAACATCTTAGTGCCTGTCCATGACAAGAACACATAAAGAGATTAAGTGTTATTTTCATTTTACAAATGAGGAAACTATAATTAAGGAAAGGTAAATAAAAGTTTGACAAATGAGGAAATTTTATTTGTTATTCTTTTTAAAAGATTTTATTTCTTTCTTTGTTTATTTATTTAAGAGAGAGGGAAAGAGAAACAGAGAGAGAGCATGAGTGGGGGGAGGAGCAGAGGGAGAAAGACAAGCACACTCCATGCTGAGCACAGAGCCCAACATGGGGCTCGATCTCAGGACCATGAGATCGTGCCTGGGCTGAAACCAAGAGTTGGATGCTTAATGGACTGAGGCCACCCAGGTGCCCCTTATTTTATTTTTTTCAGTAAGCTCTATCCTCAATGTGGGACTTGAACTCAGGACCCTGAGATCAAGAGTCACACGTTCTACCAACTAAGCCAAACAAGCACCCCACAAATGAGGAAATTTTAGCTAAAAAAGTGCAAATGGCCACATCATCAGTCCGGTTTGACTCTAATCTCAGGTTTCACTGTGCCACATGACACTCTTTTGTCCTTGTTCTGATTTCCTAAAAATTATAGGCTATTAAAGGAAAACATGTGTGACTCAAATTCAACTAAATAGATCAAGTACCTGGCAGTGGAGATTAAATATAGTTTAGAAATTTAAGAGGAAAAGATGGATTGCACATTAATTTTTATAAATGGATCTCTTAAGGTACCATGGTTTATTACAGATGTAAGTCTTTTGGAGGCAATATGGCAAACTAGAATTTCAGAGAAACAGTTTCCAATATAAGACACTTCAAATTACCAGGTAAAACATAATGAGCATTGCAGATATCTGGTTCTGGGACACGTGGATTAGACTGAATAAAACTAAACCTCCCACTGACAACTACGTATGAGATGACTCTTGCAACTCATTGAAGAATAACTAACCGAGATGAGACTTGGATGACTGTGATCCTTTAGAAGAGAGAAGCACACAGAAGGCTCCGCATTTATCCTGGCTTTTCCCATGAAGACATTTTCCTATTTTCTGTAGAGGAAATAGAGGCCAAGCAGAAAGTGGTTCACTTATTGGAGTAAAGATACAGTTGGCAGAATGCCACACTGCCACATTGGTTGGGATTTGAGGGACAAAATCCCAGAGAATAGGGAAATACAGAGGAGTCCCCCAAATCTCTAATTCCCATCGAAATCCTTGGTTAATTCCTATGCTAAATGTGTCAGGGCAAGAGTCCAAAAGTCCAGCCAACTACAACATCTCGGAAGCCAAATAGTATAGCAGAAATCTTAGCAGCTGCTTGTTGCTGGGGAGACTATGGTTGGATTTCAATTCCTAACAAGTTGGAGGAGCTTTAGAATATAGCCTAGACTTCCAGTTGAGATTCCCAAAGGACCATGAACTAGGAATAAAAGCACAGACTTGGAAGAAAGACCACACTCTAGAAGATTAACCATGGCTTAGGAATAATCTCAAAACTGAAATACACCAACCCCAAAACTCTAAAATTAAACAGCAACTAGATTATGGTGATCCACTGTCCCTATATGGTCCCTGGAAGAAAATCTCTCTCTTGCTGTGGAGGAAAATGACATCATCAAGAGCCTCTGTATTGTGTCATCTACAGTGTCATGTATCCATTAAAAATTACTAGGACAATTAAAACAGGACTAAATGACCAAAAGACATACAAAATCATATTTTTTATAAAGAACATAGAAACACAACCAAGGAGTTCCAGATCATTGATTTTTTTGTTTTTAAGAGATGTCGAGTGTATGTGAGCAGAGGGGGAGGGGCAGAGGGAGATGATGGAAATCTTAAGCAGACTCCATGCTGAACACAGAGCCCAACGTGGGGCTGGATCTCAGAACCTTGAGATCATGACCTGAGCCTATCAAGGGTCAGACACTTAACTGACTGAGCCACCCAGGCACGCCCAGATAATTGATTTTAAATAACTTATGATTAAAGTGCTCTTTAAAATGAAGAAAAGATGGAAAATTTCATCAGAGAATAGGAATCTAAAGTAAATTTCTAAAACTGACAAAAATGTTATATCTGACAGTAAAATTTAACTTATTGGTTTAATAGAAGATTAGACAAAGCAGAACAGATGATTAATAGATGGAAAAACAGATCAGTAAAAAATATCAAGATTGAGAGACCAAAAGAAAAAAAAAAGGTGAAAAACAAGGGAAAAAAAAAGATATGGGACATATATCGAACACAGCACTATCCAATAGAAATATAATGGAGGCATCAAATGTAAAAAAAGATTTTTCCAGAAATACAAAATCTGAAAAATTTCCTCACAAGAATACCTGCACTATAGGGAATGTTAAAGGACATTCTTCAGGCAGAGGGGAAAAAATATCAAAGAAATATCAATCTATAAAAATAAAAAATCAGAAATGTTGTCTGAATGATATGGATTGAATATGTACCCCCTAAAATTCATTTATTGATATCAAATCCCAATGTGATGATATTTGGAGGTGGGACCCTTTGGTGGTGATTAAGTCAGGAGAATGAAACCCTTATCAATGGGATTAGTGCCCTTATAAGAATAGGCCAGGAAAATAGCTTGCTCTTTTTCTGCCATGTGAAGAGAAAGGAGAATTCAGCTATCTGCAACCCAGAAGAATGTTCTTACCAAAACCCAACCATGCTGGCACCCTGATCTCAGACTTCCAGCCTCCAGACTGAGAAATACATTTCTATTGTTTGTAAGTCACCCAGTCTATGGTAGTTGGTTCTATCAGCCTAAATTGACTAAGGTATAAGTGTAAATACATAGGATTTTAAAAAATATTTCATTTTCTATAAGGTAGTAGACTGCTTAAACAATGTAGTAGGGAAGTTGATAACATATGTAGATTTACAATGCATATAAACAAACCAAAAAGGCTAAGGGTGGGGAAATGGAAGTATATTGTTGTTAGTTTCTTACACTACACATGAATGCATATAACATCACTTGACATGAGACTGTGATTAAATAAAAATGTATACGATAGGGGTCCTTGGCTGGCTCATCTGTAGAGCATGCAACTCTTGATCTCTGGGTCATAAGTGTGAGCCCCATGTTGGGGGTAGAGATTATTTTAAAAAATAAACTTATTAAAAATACTATAGATATACTCTAAATCATAAAGCAACCACTAAAATAACAAAGGGTTATAGCTAATAAAGCCAAAAAAGGAGAGAAAATGGAATCATAAAAAATATTCATTTAATCCAAAAGAAAGCAGGAAAAGAGGAAAAAGGAAATGAATCATAGCCAAGACAATTAAAAAACAAATAGCAAGGTGGTAGATTTCTGCCCACCATATTAATAATTATATTACAGGTGAAATGTGTAAATACCTCAATTACAGATCAGAAATTGTCAGATTGGATAAATAAAGCAAGACCCAAATATGCTTCTCATCAGAAACTTACTTTAAAGTATGTAGAGTAGTATAAAGACACAAATAGGTTAAAATGTTGGAAAAAGACATTTCATGCTAAGCTTAATCAAGATAATGCTGTTGGGGCACCTGGGTGGCTCAGTCAGTTAGGTGTCTGCCTTCAGTTCAGGTCATGATCCCAATGTCCTGAGATTGAGCCCTGTGTCAGGTTCCCTGCTCAGCGGGGAGTCTGCTTCTCCCTCTCCCTCTACCCCTCCCCCCTGCTTGTGCTCCCTCTCTCTCTGTCTCTCAAATAAATAAATAAAATCTTTTTTTTTTACAGATAATGCTGAAGTGGTTATATTAATATAAGACAAACTAAATTTCAAAGCAAAAATATTACCAGAAATAAAAGTTTTTCTGTAATAATAAGGAAGCCAATTCATCAAGAAGGTATAACAACCCAAAATACTTACACACTTACTAATGAAGCTTTAAAATACATAAAGCAAAAACTGATAGAACTGCAAGGAGAAACAGACAATTCCATAATTAGTCTCTCTCTAATTGACTGGACAAGTAGGCAGAAAATCAATAAGGCTACAGATGACTTGAATAATATTATCAACCATTCTGATCTAATTGACCTAATTTATAAAATATTGCAACCCAAAAACAGCCGAATTCACATTGTTTTCAACTGCATATGCACAATGTACCAACATATACCATACTCTGTGCCATAAAATAAGTCTCAATATATTTGAAATGGTTCAAGATGTGCAAAGTATGTTTTTTGATCACAATAGAATTTAATTAGCTTACAGGAAAAAAAAAACTAAAAGAACCCCAAATATTTGGAAATGAAATGGCACACTTCTTTATAAACCACAGAACAAAGAAAAATTAAAGGGATTTTAGAAAGTCTTTTGAACTGAATGAAAATAAAAACATAAATTCTGGTTTCAGTTCTGACATGTAAACAGCTTGGAAGATGTCACTCTCATCTTTACAACAGAAAAAACTGAACAAAACCAAAAGCAATGACTCTTCTTGGGCTCCTCAGAGAACAGAGATCAAAGGACAAGCTGCCATTCCAAAACTGGGGAGAAAAGCCAATGCAGGGAGTCACAGCTGAGGTATACACACCTGGAGCAGACCTGCTGGAGTCATAACCTGGTAGGAACACATCATGGTAATTTTGATGAATTGCTGGAAGCTGAGTGTGGACTGGTGTGAGAGGGAAAACTCCTGGCTGCTTCAGTCTTGCAGAAACCCTAAGGTTTACCTCTAGGAACTCCATCAGATTCTCACAGTCACAAAGTCCCTTTTGTGACTTTGGAAGGGGAAGGGGAAGATTCTTTATTGTGACATATTCCCCAAGAGGGCTCTATAACATAGCACTGCCTTCCAAGGAGCAGAAAAACTATATCCATCTTGCCTTATCTCAGATGGAGAAAATAATTTTTCCCATTTCAACTCCCACTTGCCTTTCTGTTTCGCCAAAGCCACGTGGAAGGGGAAGGGGGAATTATACCTCTGAAGAAACACTTGTGAACATCCATAGCCCAGATAAACAGGTCCACTAAAAGGCTGAAAATAACCCATAAGATTATAAAATGCTTTCCCTTGCCCATACGTTGCTACCACACTGACAGAGCTTCAGTATAACAGTGCAGTACAGTTGAGCTAGCAGCCAGATGCAGACGTCTCTGAGAAGGAGCCCTTAGGGAAGGATGCAAAGAAGGGAGAGAGGGAGAAAGAAAAAAAAGGAAGAACTTTAATAATAAAACCAGATAGATATTACAAGAAAGGGAAAATACAGACTGATAACTCTCATGAGCACGGATGCAAAATTCTAAACTAATCATTAGCAAATCAAATCCAACAATGGGTAAAAATATTTATACACCACAAACAAGTAGGGTTTATTGCAGTTATGAAAGGCTGATTTCACAATAAAAAACCAATCAATGTAATCCATCATATCAACAGCCTAACGAAGAGAAATCATATGATCATGTCAACGGATGTAGAAAGAGTATTTGACAAAATCCAACAACCATTTTTGATAATAACTCTAAGCAAACTAGAAGTAGAGGGAAACTTTATCAACCTGATGAAGATTGTCTATGAAAACCCTGCAGCTAACATTATATTAAATGGAGAAAAAATGGATGCTTTCCCCCTGAGTTTGGAATCAATGCAAGGATGGTCTTTTCTCACCATTCCTATTATACATTGTAGTAGTGGTCTCAACTAGTGCAATAAGACAAAAAAAAAAAAAACAAAACAAAAAAAAAACAGGTGTGTAGATTGAAAAGGAAGAAATAGAATCTTTATTCATAGATGACCTAGTAGTTCATGTAGAAAATCCCAAGGAATCTACAAAATAACTCTTGGCAATAGTAAGCAAGTATGGCACGTGAAACAAGGCTAATATACTAAAGTCAATTGCTTTCCTGTATGCCAGTAATGAACAATTGGAATTTAAAATTAAAAAAAATATTATTGAAAGTAGCATCAAAAAATGGAATACTTATATGAATCTAAACAGGATCTACATGTGGAAAACTACAAAGCTCTGATGAAATAAATCAATATCTAATCAAATGGAGAGATATTTTATATTCATGAATTGGAAGACTCAATATTCCTTTATATATTTTGAGGCTCTGTAGAAAGATACATATATGTTTATAATCATTATATATTCTTGATGGAATAACCCTTTTGTCAATAATGTCCTTTGTTTCTGTTTTTTTTTTTAGATACTTTATTTATTTTTATTTTTTTTATTTTTTTAGAGAGAGAGTGTCTGCATGTGCAAGTGGGGCAGGAGGGGAAGAAGGAGAGGGAGAGAGAGAGTCTTAAGCTGCTCAGTGAGGAACCCCACATGGGGCTAGATCTCACGACCCTGAGATTATAACCTGAGCCAAAATCAAGAGTGGGATGCTTAACTGACAGAACCACCCAGGAGCCCCATATCCTTTGTTTCTTGTAATAACTTTTTACAAAGTCTATTTTGTCTGATATTAATATAGCTACCCCAGCTCTCATTTACTCTTTGCATGGAATATACATATATATTTCAAAGATTTTATTTATTTATTTGAGAGAGAGAGAGAGTGCATGAGCAGGGCAGAGGGGTAGAGGGAGAGGGAGAAGCAGACTTCCCACTGAACTGGGACCCCAATGTGGGGCTGGATCCCAGGACCCTGAGATCATGATCTGAGCCTGAAGGCTGACACTTAACTGACTGAGCTACCCAGGCACCCCTGCATGGAATATATTTTAAAACAATTTCACTTTAAACTTATTTGCATCTCTTATAGACAACAGTTAGTTTATGTGTTTTTTCAAAATTCTTTCTGCCAATTTTTGATTGGTGAGTTCCATATGTGTACATTTAAAGTAGTTACCGATAAGAAAGAACTGACTTCTCTCATTATACGAATTATATTATTTTATCTTTTTTTCCCTCATTTTCACTGTTACCACCTTTTGTGTTTGATTGATTTTTTCCTATTATATCTTTTTATTCCTTTCTCATTTCCTATTCTGTATATATTTCAGTTATTTCTTAGTGTTTACCCTGGGTATTACAATTAACATCTTAAATTTATAACAATCTAGTTTGAATGAATACCAACTTAAATGATATGCAAAAACTCTACACCTATACAACTCTGCCCCCCCTTATATTGTTATTTTTTACAAATTACATTGCTATATATTGTGTGCCCATTAACATAGATTTATAATTGTTTCATGCATGTTCAGTTTGAATAATATAGGCATAAAAATGAGTAACACGTCAAATATAATGCTAGGTGTTACATTTACCTATGTAGTTACGTTTACCTGTGTTTTTTATTTTCTTATTTTTTCATATGGCTTCAAGTTACTGTCTAGGGTCCTTTCATTTTCGCTTAAAGAATTCCCTTTAGCATTTCTTGTAGGGCAGGACTATAAAAGTGATGAACTCCTTCAGCTTTAGTTTATCTGAAAATTTATTAATATCTTCCTCATTTTGGAAGAATGGTTTTGCTGTATATACAATTATTCACTGAAAGGTGTTTTTTCATTCTTTCTTCCATCACTTTAATATGTCATTGCACTGCCTTCTGACTTCCATGGTTTTTGATGAGAAATTGACTGTTAATTGTATTGAAGATCCCTTGCACATGGTGAATTTTATCTATTTTACTTCTTTGAAGATTCTCTCTGTCTTTGATTTCTGACAGTTTGATTATAATGTGTCTCAGTGTGGATCTCTTTCAGTTTATCTTGCTTAGAGGTTATTGAGATTCCTGGATGTGTAGATTCATGTCATTCATCCTACTGGAGAAATTTGGGGCCATTATTTCTTCAAATATACTTTATATTTCTTTCTCTCCTCTTCTGGGACTCCCTTTAAGTGTATGTTGTAACACTTTATGGTGCCCCTTATCTCCTTAGGTCTGATCTAGTAAGTCCAATATCCAGCTTTTGTCAGGGAGAGTTCTATGAATATTTTTCCTTGTAAATGGGCCACACTTTATTTCTTTGCATGCATAGTACCTTTTTGTTAAAGACTGAACATTTTGAGAGTCATAATACAGTAATTCTGGAAACCAGATCCTCCCCGCTCCCCCAGGTTTTATTGTTGCTGCTTCTTGTGAGTTGTAATTGCTTAGTGGCTTTTCTAAACTATTTTTTGAGACTGGATTATTTGCTATGTGTGGTCACTCAAGTCTCTTAATGGTGAACTAGTGATTTTTAGAGATTTTCTTAAAAACATGGAGCCACCACCACCCACCCCTGGGCCAAATAAATAAGGAAAAACATTACTATTTTGGTCTTTGCAGATTATCTTTGTATTAGGGCACTTCTTCACAATGCTAAGCCAGGCCATTTACAATTCTACCTCAGCCTTTACTTCCTGCTTGATGGAACCTGACAGTCAGCCAGAGTTGAAAGCTTGGAGTCTTCTCATTCTTTTCTGAGCACGTGTCCAGCTCTGGACATATATGTAGCCTTCTAGATTTTTTATTATGTTTGTGTTTCCAAACACACCTACAAAATTCCTGAAAATTTAACAATTGGCTTATGTGACTTGCTGTTTTCTGGTATGAACTGGCTTAAGGACACCCCTGATTTAGTGTTCCCAGGAATAAAAATGTAAAGAAAGCAGAAGGGAAAGAAATCAAGCAGGGGCATCTTTCAGACAAAGTTCCAGCTTCAGCTTAACTTTGCAGGGATGCTCAGGAGTGGAAATTATGCCATGGGGTTTCTTACAGGTTGTGGAAAGGGAACTGGGCTTCCAAAGTCCCACATGAATCAGTTTTTAGCTAAGGGCTCCTTTGGGGATATAAACTCCCAGGCACTTTTGGCTCTCTACTTATGGGACAAAGGGGATCCAGAAGTCTGAAGGTAGTCTTCTCAAGAGAATTGCAAGAACGGGTTCTTAGAAACAAAAGAGTAACAAAACCAGGGAGGGGGACCCATAAATAATAAAGGAGAATTATGGGGATCTGGGTGGAGTATGGACATGTCCATAGAGTCCATTCCTTACACTAGTCTGATCCACTTACATCACATTAATTTCACTCTATCCTATTATAGCTTTTTAAAGGTGTTGGGAAGAGAAAAAGGAAAACATTAAAATAGAGGAGTTTGTAGGATGAGCCATAGCTCCCACTGCTGTAGTTGATCAGAACATCATAATTTACAGTCTTCTACTAACTCTTCTAGATTCTACTCACTATTACCACTTCTGCTGGTCTAGATGGTTTGTTTGTTGAGATGATCCCTTTATCCTTGAGGGGCTTTAGACCCTGGGTCTGTGCTTTTATCAGAGTGCAGTTAGGCTAATTGCTTTTTTGTAGTCAAACCTGGATATGGAGGCCCCAAGATCTCTTGGGCTCCAAATGCATTCCTCTCTTCCTATATTATGTAGAGCAATCCCATTTTTCATGATGATGAGGATATTACCCCACCAGTAGAGTAATTTATTTCTTTGCCTAGTCTACCGGTGTGAGAATCCCAATATGACCATGCAGCAGTTATAGCTCTGTATTAATGGAATTCTTACCGTTAAATCATTCCTTCTCTGGGATACAAGCCTTCTAGATCTGTAGAACCTAAAATTGTTGGGGAGGAAAAATAATTACCATACAACAGTCATTGGTTTAAGTTGTTGGTGATGGATAGTACCATAAACTTGTTACACATTATCTGTCAATATTCAGGCTAACAGCTTCGAGATGATGTGTTATATAATATGACCAGTGGATCCTGTGGTTATATGTCCATTGTAGTTCTCTGTGCTATAAAGTGGGCCACTTGGTCTGGGACAATGTCATTGCATGATCCCATGGCGGTGGTTAAATAAATAGTCTGTGAGCCTCTGGACAAGAAAAGTGAACCCATACCCAATGTACAAGACAGTTCTAATCAAGAAAATTCTTATTTTCAGGATGTAGATAGACTGGTGTAATCATCTTGCCGCTAAGAAGATGGGTGGTCTCTTTAAGGGATGGAGTTACATTAAGGGCTAAATGTTTATTGCTGCGGCCACCAGGCCAAACATTCAATAGCTAGATCAGTCTTGGTAAGATGAAACCCATACCTCTGGGCTCATGCATAGTCTATCATTATGACTACTCAATTCATGGCCCCATTATGCATACATTAGAACAGCTGAGGATAGAGGCTGGTTTATAGCTATCGAATAAATCATCCTGTCAACCAAGCCATTTAGTGTTTCTCCTGCAAGTGGATGTTCTCTGGTGGACCTGAATCTGTGATACACAGATCCTCATGCTTTGTGCCTACTCCTGCAGCACCGTACCTATGCATTTCCCGGGGTGGTAAGGATGATCTTGTCAATAAATGGTGCTGGGGCAACAGCATATCTCTAATAAATGATTGATTGTCTAAAACTAAAATAATAAAGTGTCTTTCATTTTTAATATATGCAAAAGTAAAATGCCTGACAACAATAGCACAAAGGATGAGAGGAAATGGAAATATCTTCATGTAAGTTCTTACATCATAAGAGATGTTATATACTATTATGAGAAGATAGAGTATAAGATAAAGATGCACATTTTAAACTTTAATCACTAAACTATAAAACAAAGAGGAATTACTAATAAACCAATAATGAAGGTAAAAAGGAGACATGACAAATAGTAAATTAACTCAAAGGAATGCATGAGAAAATAGAAAGGGAACAAAGAACAGCTGTAAGAAATATAAAACAGGTAACAAGATGGCAGATTGAACCCAAACACTTAATAACTGCATTAAATGGAGATGTCTTAAATACCTCAAATAAAAGGTAGATATTGTCAGACTGAATTAATAAGCATGATTTAACTATGTACTCTTTAAAATAAATACGCTTTACAGGTAAAGATAGACATATGTTAGAAATCAAGGAACGCAGTAAGACATACAGCACGCAAACACTAATCAAAAGAAAGTTGCACGTTCCTGCCATAGGGCCTTTACACTCATTGTGTCCCCTGCCTAGAAGTCTCATCATGAAAATCCCCATGGCCAACCATCTCACTCCTTTGAAATCTTCTCCCAAATATCATCTCAGTGAAGACAACTCTGGACACCCCTTTGTTAAAAAGTGGAAACCTAACCACCATCTCCCCCTCTCCACAGTTATATTCTCAATTCATTTACCCTACTCTATTGTTATTTTCTATAGGGCTGATCACCATCTAACATACTATTTGCTCATTTATTATGATGATTGTTTATTGTTTGTCTCTCCCCACAGGGCATAAGCCCTGTAAGGCCAAAAGTCTTTGTTTTGTTCACTAATGTTATCCCCATGCCTACAATAGTGTCTGATGCACAGACAATCAACTAGTATTTGTTAAATCCATGCTGAATTAAAGTAAAACGAATGTGACTGAGGGTTCTAGAGGGAAAGGGGGTGGGCGGATGGGTTAGCCTGGTGATGGGTATTAAAGAGGGCACTTTCTGCATGGAGCACTGGGTGTTATGCACAAACAATGAATCATGGAACACTCCATCAAAAACTAATGATGTAATGTATGGCGATTAACATAACAATAAAAAATTTTAAAAAAAGAATAAAGTAAAATGAATGCGAATGGGATAAAAAAAAAGTTGAAGTGACTATATAAATTCGGATGAAAACTTCAGGAAGAGATAATGACCAGGAATAAAGAAAAACATTATATAATGATAAAGAAGCCAAGATATCAAGAGGACATAATAATCTTAAATGTGTAAGTACCTAATAGAGAGCCTCAAAATACATGAAATAAAGCCTTATACAACTGAAAGGAGAAACAG
This sequence comes from Halichoerus grypus, assembly GCF_964656455.1. Taxonomy (NCBI): domain Eukaryota; kingdom Metazoa; phylum Chordata; class Mammalia; order Carnivora; family Phocidae; genus Halichoerus; species Halichoerus grypus. Next base: position 13,165,183 of record NC_135719.1, on the reverse strand, counting down.
GCATTGTGTAAAACTATAGTTAGAGATTTTAGCTCCTTTCCCAGTAATGTATAGAATAAGGAGACAAAATCAGTGAAGAGAAGGAAGACTTGAATAACCTGACAGAACACTCCAGTATGAGCTATAACCACAATGAGATACAACTACGCACCAACTAGAATGGCAAAATTAAAAATGAAACAAAGCAAAGTCTTGCCAAAAGTTGTTGGTGAGGATGTTGAAGCGGTTAAAACTCTTATTTACTGCTGCTGGGAATGCAACATGGCACAATCCATCTGGAATTCACTTTGACATGTTATTTTTATAAAGTTAAATGTAGATATAACCAAGGACACAGGAGTCTCACACCTATTTTTTTACCCAAGAAAATAAAAATGGGTGTCCACATAAAGACTTGTATATGGTTTTTCATAACAGCCTTATTCAAAATAACCCAAAGCTGGAATAGCAAAGATGTCCAACAGGAAGTGAAGAGATAAAAAATTGTGGTATATGGATTGGAGTGTCCTTTGACCATAAAATAACACAGAGTACTGATACATACATACAACAACATACATACAATATACGTACAACACCATACATACAACACCATATAATAACATACAACAACATAGATGGACTTCAAAAATGTTATGCTGAGCTGGAGAAGTCAGACAAAAAAAGATGGCATACTCTATATTTCCATTTACATGAAACTCTAGACAAGACCCAGCAATGTGACAGAAGTGGATCGATGTGCCGCTGGGCACGGGGGTACCACAGGGGAATGTGGGCAAAGGGGAACGAGAAAATATTTTTGGTGTGATGAAATGTCCTGTATTTAGATGAAGTTGATGTTCACATGAGTATATGTATTTTCATAAATTGTTGAACTGCACACTTAAAATCGGTACATTTTATTGACTACAAATTAAACCTCAGTAAAAAGAAAAGCAAACATTCATCTGGAATAGAATATAAATCACACAAGAGGGCATTATGTAATCAAGAGTATAAACAATCACAACTACACGTAACAATAGGGATAAGTCCCATACACAAAATATTGAGAGATAAAAGCCAGACATTGAAGAGTGTGTGTTCAATGATTTCAGTGATATAAAGTTCAAAACATTGAAACTGAATCTCTGCTGTTGGATGTTAGAATGGTGTTAACCTTTGAGCAGTGGGTGGTAATAGGAAGGGAGCCCAAGGAGGATCTGGGTTGTTGGCAATGTTCTATTTCTTTTTTTTTAAAGATTTATTTTAGAGTGGGGAGAGGGGCAGAGGGAGAGGGCGAGAGAGAATCTCCAGCAGACTCCCTGCTGAGCACAGAGCCTGAAACGGGACTTGATCTCAAGACCCTGATCTCACGGCCCTGAGATCATGACTTGAGCCAAAGTCAAAGCTGCCCGGGTAATGTTCTATTTCTTAATTTACAGTGTCAAATGCTGGCATAAAGCAAAGTATGGTTAAAGTGTTATTGAGAAGGCAGAACAGCAGGAAAGCACAAGCATTGCTGATGGAAATGCAAATTGGTTTAGCCATTCCTGAAACCTTTGTTAGTTTCTAAAATGTTACCATACACTTACCAGGTGACCCAGACAACCCACTTCTGGATATGCATCCCAGAAAAATGAAACTTATGTTAAATCAAAAACTATCCATGTATGTTAACTAACTGGAATTTAAATAAAAACCAAAAAATAAAACCTCTCCATGAATATTTGTAGCAGTATTAGTCATTGTTGCCCATCCCTGGAAACAACCCCCATGTCTTTCAGAGGATGAAAGGATAAGCAATCTGTGTTACATCCACACAATGGACTACAACTCAGGACTCAATAAGAACGAACTCTCGATACATGTGACCATATAAATAAATCTTAAGGGAACTGTACTAAGTCAAGTTTTCTCAAAATCATGGCTCTTGACTTTTCTGGAGGCTGGATGATTTGCTATGGGCCTATCTGGTGTGTTGTAGGCTTTTCAAGCACATTGCTGGCAATCCCACCCCTATACATAGGAGGCAGTAACATTTTCCCTTTCCAACTCATAACAATTAAAAATGTCTGCAGACATGGCTGAATGTCCTGATTGAGAATCATGTTCACCCTTTTGACTGAGTGAAAGAATGTAGTCTTAAAAGATTACATATTGTATGATTCCATTTATATGACATTCTGGAAAAGTGAAAAATATAAGAACAGAGACCTGATCAGTGGTTGCCAAGGGTTAAAGGTGGGGAGAGTCTGAACACAAAGAGGCAGAACAGGGGTATTCTTTGGGGTGTTGGAATTGTCATGTATCCACTGAGAAATGCTGATCTGTGCCTCCATAGATAATAAATATATAACAATAAGTATATCATTGCTAAATATAGTAGAGTACATAATTTTAAAAATTGAAGAAGTGAAATCAAACTAAACAAAAGCAAGTATGGTATAAACGGAAAAGAATATTTTGACTTGCCAATCACGGGGTGATCTTGGCAGAAGGGTTTTCAGTGAGGGTCAGAAGAGAGGCAAGGAGGAGTCATTTTTGTAGGATGCCCCATGAGTTCAAGTTAAGGAGAATGGAAGTCACAGGGCCCGCCCTGTTAGAAGTGCATGGTATGGTCCTTGACTCTTGCTCTATGGGGAGGCTGTAGAGGAAAAGCAGAGACATAAGCCAACATTCCTAATAAGGCTGAACACAGAATGCAGCAGGTAAATTCCCTTATGCTAAAGAGGGCCAGGCCCAGTGTGAAACCTGGGTAAACTCACTGGGGACATTCCCCATGGCAGAGGTATCCAGAAGAGTTCATCCTGTGCCCAGAGTGCACCGTGTGTCCTAGCCTCTTACAGGAGGCTGGTGTGCAGCCACACTGGGGGACTCTAAGATAGAGCTACTGGGCTGGGGGTTCCTGAGTTGCACTCTTCAGAGGTACACCCTTACACTGTCTCACCAGAGCCCACAACTCCTATTTTGGGGTTCTCTCCACTGAGTCACTTGGAGTATTTCGATGCCCTGCACTCTAAATTTTGCAGTGGCTAAAATTGTTCTTGGAGCTCCTCTGTTCTGCTATCTGGACAGTAGTCATGTCTGTTCCAGGGACCTTCTAAAGGATCCCACCAGAGAAATTGAGTTGCGATGACCTTTTCCAAGACCACAAAGTGTGGGCATATCTGATCTCCTGGGAGCAGAGTATGGTCTCTGGATTATTTGATTTCATAGGTTCATCATGTTCTGTTCTCCATTTATTTTCTAGGAGACCACCTGGAGATGCATAGGGCAGATGATACGCAGATTGGAACACGGAACAAGGAGGTGAAAAACAGACTGTATCTTGCAGAGAATGGAGATGTCAAAGGTCAACTAGATCTTTGGTCAAAGGGCTGGAGGTCAAAAATTAGGTTGAGTTATGGAACAAGGCAAGTATGAGGAGCAATGGGAAATGAATATGTGGTATGGTCCGCATGAGCAAAAGGAGAAACAAGCAGTTTATTTTATTTTTTTTTTAAAGATTTTATTTATTTGACAGAGAGAGACACAGCGAGGGAGGGAACACAAGGAGGGGGAGAGGGAGAGGGAGAAGCAGGCTTCCCGCCGAGCAGGGAGCCCGATGCGGGGCTCGATCCCAGGACCCTGGGATCATGACCTGAGCAGAAGGCAGACGCTTAACGACTGAGTCACCCAGGCACCCCAAAACAAGCAGTTTAAAGTTTGGTGTTGAGACCTAGAAAACCCAGACTAAAGGTAAGCCAAGGTTTGTCATCACAAGAAGGGGAGGAGTACACAGGCAGGAAACAGAACTCAAATGAATTTCAAAGGAGAGAAAGTCACCACTTAACCCAGGCAGATTTTTGACCCAGAGCCTTGCTGTGTAAATGGAATTCTATTTCCCAGGGACCTCTGAAGCCAGGACTGCTCAGAACATTCACTTGCTTTTGCAATTGGAACATTAGAAGTTGACATCAAGATGGCAGGGACTCTTGTAACTTTCTGTAAATTCCTAAGACCCAGGGGATTCATAGGACAGCTAGAGCATATATGAAAACCCACTGAGCCTTTCCTTTTTCCTTCAGCTTAATACTTGTGAGCCCAAACAATCCAGATTTCAAAAAATATTCAAAATTGCTATTTCCTTTAGAACATATTCAGGACATAGGCTGAGGTCTTAGGAAATACAGAAATGAGTAAGCTGACACTCGACATGTAAAAGATGTATCTTTAGTGTAAAGCTTTTATGTTGTTTGGGAGGAATGGGAAGATGTGATAGAAATAAAATGGAATTGGACTCTGAGTAGTCAAAGTCACTAACAATTTGGGGGCCAAGGGAGGGGGGTAAGATCACGGTGCAGTCCTTACAAATAATTTAATATTTGCCCTGGCCATTGGGGCATAACCCATTGCTTTTTAAAATGACCACAGGGTTCCTTATCTCTCTGTCTTTGTACTTTGGTGGATCCCCATAAACAAATGTGTATTTATCTTGCAAGCCTCAGCACAAACTCAACCACAAGCCCCTCCTGACTTCTGACTGCTCACTACTGGGTTGAGCACACGTTTTCCCCGGTGCTTACACTCCTTCCCTGTTTGTCTCCCACCACATGTGCAAGGACAATGGCTATGTCCACTCTCCCTTGGCTGACAGGGTTTAGTACCTGAAACATATGTTCAGTAGTGGTCTGTCCCATTAACGCATGACTCGGTGGCCTTCAATCAGAGAGGACTGGCTTCAGTCTAGGCCTCAGCACTTACAAGTGTGTGACAGCGAATTCTCTCCAACTTATTATACCTCTGTTTCTTCTCACACAGGAAGAGAACACAGGATCCTTTGTGAGGACAAAATGGAATGACTTGTGCAAAGCACTCAGCCCAATTCATCAAAGTAGAGAGAAAATACAACAAACTTTCATGGATCTATCAACTAGCTTGGTTGAATTTAGATTATTTTCAAGATCTGTTTTAAAAATCTGTGGTTCCCAAACTGTGTGCCACAGGGAACTCGTAGGAATGCCATCGTATGTTTTTAGTTTTCAAGGGACACATGGGGACATTGGACACCTCACAACCATTACTATCAAAATTTTTGGACTCTAAATACTTAATAAAGGGAACCTTTAGATGTTTCTTTCAGCTTGGGTAGCATCACAAAAGAATGGAGATAATAAAGGTGCTATGAACCAAGAAAATTGGGAATCTCTGCTTTAGAAATTTTTTTTTTTAAATAAAACATTACAATTGTACCTATAGCCTCTGTGGGTTTGTACCTCTCTCTTCCCATTTAAAGGAACTACAAATCTGAAATTTGAAAATTGACACTTTCTTTTTTTAAAAAGATTTTATTTATCCATTTGAGAGAGAGAGAGAGTGCGAGCACACACAAGCGGGGGGAGAGGCAGAGGGAGAGAGAGAAGCAGACTCGCCGCTGAGCAGGGAGCCCAACACAGGGCTCCATTGATCCCAGGATCCTGAGATCATTATTTGAACTGAAGTCAGAAGCTTAACTGACTGAGCCACCCAGGTGCCTCTGATAACTTACACTTTTATTAATATTTTTATGTTTTCATTGCACATTTTCTTCCATGTGCATAAATCATATTATTTTTGTATGTTTGACGCTTGACATAAATAGTGTCAGGTACATTATCTTTCCTGAACTTGCTTTTTTTCTACCATGCACTGATACACACTCTCTTAATTGGTATTACTTTATAATAAATATGAATATCTGGTAGGGTGAGTCTCTTTACCTTGTTCTAATTCAGAATTATGTGGGGTTTTTTTGTTTGTTTGTTTCCAGGGTTTTTTTTTTTGCCTTATGTTTCCCATATAGATTGTAGAATGAGCATTTTAGTTCTACCAAAAACCCATTGGATTTTGATTAGAATTGCATGAAATTTATATACTAATTTGAAAATAATTGGCATCTTTATGAAAGCATGTCTTCCAATCCAAGAGCTTGCTTAATTTCTTTACTCTGCATCATTCAATAAAATCTGTTTTCCCTCCATAGAAGCTAGCTCATCCTTTTTTAGAGCTGTTTCTACCTTTTCCTACTGCACTGGACTCATCTTTGATTGTTCCTGACTTGCAAAATAATGGCTCTACATTTCACTATTAAACATAAAGTAGTTTGTAGTGTTGAATGAGATAATATTTATAAGTTAAGGTTTAGCTTTCTATGCTTTGTGTGTGCATATGTGTATATGCAAATCTTAGATGGATACTGGATTTTAATAAATTCTTGTTTTATGTCCATTTGGGCACTTTAGAAAGTTCTTATCCTTTAAATTAGTTTGTGTGATGAATTGCATTTATGGTTTTTTCTCGTCTTAAATCATCCAGGAAGTCTCATGATAAATCAACCTTGATCATAATGGTTTTAAAAATAATCAAGTGGTAACTTCTGTTTGCTACTATTTATTCAGGATTTTTGAGTTTACTTTCATGAGAGAGATTGCATAATACATTTTGTGCTGTTCTTTTTCAGTCTGGTGTCAAAGTCATTATTAACTTCAGAAAGGGAGTTAAGGAGGCTCACTTCATTTCTTCTACTTTCTGAAATATTATGTATAAATGCAGATAATGTATTTCTTCATTTTTGCAAAAATTAGCTCCTAAAACATCTGACCCAGAGTCAATTCAGGAAATAGACTGTCATTTACTGATTTTAAAAAATATTGTAATGGTTAAACATCAATTCTGGTTTCTGGTTCTTCTTGAAATACAATTTTTGTTAAGTTACTTGTGCAATTAGAAAATTAGATAAATATAATCAGAACTAAATAATTTCTAGAAAATGATCCATATATCTCAGTTTTTAATTAGTTGGTGTAAATTCATTCATGATTTTCTTTTACCATTATCTACACTGTATCTCCAATCGTGATCCTTTTATTTCCTAATATTTATTAAAGCCTTTTCTTTCTTTTCTTGCTCAACCACATCAGAATTTTCCATTTTATTAATTAAAGCAAAGGAAGCATTTTCCTTTTTTTTTTTGAGTGATTTTCTTTGTGTTCTATTTTATTAACTTGTGCTTCTGTATTTTTTCTTCCTTCTGACCTCTTCGGGTACCGTATCCTTATTAAGAATTTTCTTGGAGGTGGACACTTAGCTCATTTAACCTTCTTTCCCAACATAAAGATTTAAGGCTCTAGCTTTAGGGACATTCCCACAACTTTTCCCAGGATCCTGAGATCATGACCCGAGCCAAAACCAAGAGTCAGAGGGTTAACCAACTGAACCACCCAGGAGCCCCCCCGCCCCGCCCACAAATTTTGATATGAGGTATTCTTACTATTGTCCAATTCTCAAGAATTGCTTAATTTCCATGATGGATTCTTTGGCCCATGAGTTATTTAGATGTGTTTCATGTTCCCATGTGAATGGGTTCTTCTGGTTATTATGCTCCCATTCTCTGACTTAATTGTTATCAGACTTCTGGGTCTGTGTAATATTAAAGCTAAATTAACTGCTACAATGTGCTTTCTGGCCTAATACATGTGCTTAAAATAAATGCTGCCTCTTCACATCTTATGTTATTTTTTCTCAAATGGTTTGTGCATTCTCTTCTTATTGGTTTTAAGATCTCCTTATACAGTTTCGATGTTAACACTCTGTGCTATCCCGGTTGCAAACATATTTTTCAAAATTTATAATTTTCTATTGACTTTACTGAAGTCATCTTTTACCATGCTATTTATACAGTGAAATTTGCTTATCTTTTTTTTAATGCTTTATAGGATTCCACATTGCCTAAGGACCCCATCACTTTAAATGCATATAGACTCCTATCTGTTCTTGTAGGATTTTTATACATTTCTTTCAGAGAAAGATCCAGGGCTGAGGAATAAATTCATGTAATTTTATTTATTAAAAGACCTTTTATGAAAAATGCAAACATAAACACAAAATTTGGTACAAAAGTGAGTATTTGTCCAAAGTGTGAAAAGAAATCACAACAGAAAAAAAATTTAATATGTTGACAAATATCTCAACTATCCCCCTAATCCAGAAAGATGGCATAATATTTTTTATGAAATGACCGCTTAATACATGTCTGTAGTAGTGTTTTTATTTTCCTACATTTTTTGGCTTCATATTCTTTGATCACCTCACTACATAATTGCAATTGTATATTTTCCATAGAGAAAATAACAAGAAAAGTTATCCTTTCCTTTAGTAGAGTTGATCAAAAATTGTTTTGTTCTTGATAATTGGGATGTATCACACATACGAATTCAGACACCAACACATTCATTTTAAAACCTTTCAAATAGGAAATCTGAAAAACAACACTTCACTCAATTCCCAAAAAGAAAAAATCCATGATGCCTTTGTATTGGTATAACACTGCATTCTCGAGTTGATTCTTGAGAGGGGAGAACTTCCATTTTGACTAAATACCAATGAGAATTCCATCTTCTATCATCAATTGTATATATTCGATCATTGGAAGGCTTTCCACACATTGATTTCTGGCCCTGTACTCTCCAAACCTTGTTCTCCCCCACTACACCTGTTCTCCAGGTGCCGGGCGCAGTAGGACATGGTCATAATGTGGCGTGAGCTGAGGTTCTGTGTCTTGGTGAGAGAATGCTGAGTGGGGCGCTGTGATGGGTCAGAGAATGCTGAGTGGGTCAGTGCTAGCACCCTGGACGCTGATCTTACACTGCAACACTTATCCATAACTTAACGCAGAATGATCGCCAACCACAGGCATCTACCCCACCAGGCCAAAACTAAATGCATCCCTTATTCAATCTCCCCTCTGCCAGATCTCATAGACTCTGTATTTTTTCCAGTGCCATCTGATGACAGAGATGTAGGAAAGGAAGAATGGAAAGTGGGATAACCGACTCATCCCAGTTTGCCCGGGACTTGGCCGATTTTAGCACTGAAAGTCCCATGTCCCGGGATCTCTCAGTCCTGGGCCCACAAGGAAAGCCTATTGCTCTAGGGGAGAAGAGACAGCGGTCTTACCTGTTGGTGCTTAAAATAATTTTGTTTTGGGGCACCTGGGTGGCTCAGTCCTTTGGTCATCTGCCTTCGCTCAAGTCATGATCCCAGGGTCCTGGGATCGAGCCCCACCTCCGGCTCTCTGCTCAGTGGGGAGTCTGCTTCTCCCTCTCCTTCTGCCTGCTACTCTTTCTCTGTCTCTGTCAGATAAGTAAGTGAAATCTTAAAAATAAATAAATTAAATAAATTAACTTTGTTTTGCAAATTTTTGAGAACTTTGAGCCCACGGACACGGGGCTCGGCACTTCCTGGGGCATCAGAAGCGACCCATGCCAGTGAGAGGCTTTAGTTCAAGTCAGGGGCTAGAGATGAAGTTCTGGTAGCTTTCCCGTAAATTTGCTGAGTAGATCATTTAAGTCCTGAATCTATCTTTAATTTAAGTCTTTATCTGAAATTCATTGTCTACTTGCGTTCTTGACGTTTTCCCTAGTCTTCCTCCCTCTGGCCATAGTGCTCCTCGAGTGCTTTGTTATGTTTCTATGCCAACGTTCTGTGACTCAGGTACCACTTTTGGAGTCCCCATTTGTCAAAGAGGGGATGACGCAGTCTCCCCCTGGGGCTAGGAGAGTAGAAGCGGAGCGGTGTCCACCTCCCGCTGGGGCTCCCGGAGTGAGCTATGCCTCTGCTCCTGGAAGTTCCAGCCTTGGAAGCACAGAGCCACTGCCCCACTCAGCACGGCCGGGCATCTCCATATCGGGGAGCCTCGTGCATCTCCATATCAGGGAGCACCGGGCATCTCCGTATCTGGAAGCATTGAGCATCTCCATATCTGGGAGCACCGGGCATCTCCATATCGGGGAGTACTGGGCATCTCCATATCGGGGAGCACCGGGCATCTCCGTATCTGGGAGCACTAAGCATCTCCGTATCTGGGAGCATCGAGCATCTCCATATGTGGGAGTGCCAGGCGTCTCCATATCAGGGACCACCGGGCATCTCTGTATCTGGGAGCATTGAGCATCTACATATCTGGGAGCACCAGGCATCTCCATATCTGGTAGCACCAGGCATCTCCATATCAGGAAGCACCGGGCATCTCCACATCTGGGAGCACCGGGCATCTCCGTATCTGGGAGCATCAGGCATCTCCGTATCCGGGATCATCGGGCATCTCCATATCAGGGAGCACCGGGCATCTCCGTATCTGGGAGCATCGGGCATCTCCGTATCAGGGAGCACTGGGCATCTCCATATCTGGGAGCACCGGGCATCTCCGTATCTGGGAGCATCGGGCATCTCCATATCAGGGAGCACCGGGGATCTCCGTATCTGGGAGCACTGGGCATCTCCGTATCCGGGAGCATCAGGCATCTCCATATCCAGGAGCACAGCCCCTCCGGTCCCCCACCCATGCTGCGCAAGCGGCCCCAGATCTCAGCACGTCTTATTCCAAAGATCTGCCACTCTGCTCATCTTTACTACAGAAATCTCTGAGGCTCCTTTCCAGGATCTTACAGAGTCCGTGAAAAAAGAAGGCTCAGAGCAATTTGGTTTGGGTCTGATTTTCTGCTGTAAGTCCGGTAAAAAGCCTCAGCTGTGCCTAACTGTGGCCTTTTGCCCTGGGCGCGTGTGTGTATGTGTGTCCACAGACTTCTATACGTATGTGTACATATACAGTTGGCCCTTGAGTAACACAGGATTTAGGGGTGCTGACACCTGCACAAAAATCCCCGTACAGGGGCGCCTTGGGGGGAAGGGTAGAGTTGGTCGAGCAATGGACTCTTGGTTTGGCTCAGATCATGAGCTCATGGTCCTGGGATTGAGCCCCACGATGGGATCCACGGTCAGCGCAGAGTCTGCTTGGGATTTTTCCATCTCCCTCTGCCCCTCCCCCACCTCACAGTACGTCTCTCTCTCTTTCAAATAAATAAATACATTTTAAAGAAAATCCATGAATAACGTTTGACTCCCCAGAAACTTAACTGCAAATACACTACTGTTGATCAGAAGACTTACCAATAGTATAAACAGTCGATTCAAGCATATTGTATATATGCAATATATAATATTGCAGATATTATATACTGTATTCTTACAATGAAATTAGCTAAAGAGAATGTTATTTCAAACTTATAAGGAAGGGAAAATATATTTGTAGTATATTTACAGTCCTATAGTTATCGAAAAAGATCCACATGGAAGTGGACCCTCACAATTCAAACCTGTGTTGTTCAATGGTTAACTGTATATAAAACATTATGATACCATACAAACATATATAAAATACATGTGTACCCATCATTGGATCAATAAATGACATGATGCTGGACAACAGAAATCATTACCTAAATATATTTACATTATTTATGTATATTACCCTGCCTTCTTCAACAAAGAATTTGCATAGCTTGCCTTAATTTTAGCTCAGACTTAAGAAGATTCATCTATTCTTTTTTTAAAGGATTTTATTTATTTATTTGACAGAGAGAGAAAGAGGGAGATAGAGCACAAGCAGGGGGAGTGGCAGGCAGAGGGAGAGGGAGAAGGAGGCTCCCCGCTGAGCAAGGAGGCCGATGCGGGGCTCGATCCCAGGACCCTGGGATCATGTCCTGAGCTGAAGGCAGACGCTTAACCGACTGAGCCACCCACATGTCCTGAAGATTCATCTATTGTAATGCAAACAAAAGGATATTTCTCAAACAAAAAGAAACAGCCATCTCCTGCCGTCGTCTCTAACTCATTTCTGTCTGTTAAATGCCGGTGGGATAACTGTGGATGCACGAAGTGCTGTTGTCATTTCTGACACCTGAAACGTACAGGGTGTGGGTCCCCTCAGAAGAGCCTTCCGTGTTTTGGTTCAAGCATAGGAGACTATAAGCCTTACTGGAGACGCAGAGGCTGGAGATGTCTTTCACACTTGGCCGTTCTCAAGAGAGGCTGAAAATGTAAACTCAAAAGCCAACATACTCACTTGCAATGGACATTATACCTGGGGATGTGACCATTAAAGGCCACTTGCCACATCCCAAGGGAGAAGTCTGCTCAGAAAACCTCGTTGTGAGTCAGAATGTTCCAGGAAAGAGGGACCTGGGTGGCTCAGTCGGTTAAGCATCCGACTCTTGATTTCAGCTCATATCAGGATCTCAGGGTCGTGAGATCGAGCCCAGCCTCGGGCTTCATGCTCAGTGTGGAGTTTGCTTGGGATTCTCTCTCTCCCTCTGCCTCTCCCCCTCCTGCTCGCTGGCATGCATGCTCTTTAAACGACTGAATGAATGAATGAATGCAACCTTAGAAAAAAAAAAGAATGTTCCAGGAGAGGAAAGAACATCAAATGATTGCTGGGGTATGTCAAACAGGAATGGAACGGGGAAAGCATATGAACATTAGGTCATCCACATCCAGGTTCGAATTTTGGCTCCAATCGTCAGAGGTTGTGTGGCCTCCTGCAGGGACCTCTCCTTCTCTCTGGGCCTCTATTTCTTCTTCTCCGTAGTAGGGATGACACTTGGGATTGTGCTGAAGAATATCTGCTCTAGCTTGCTCCAGTATTAACTCACTTCACCCTCAGGACCGACCTGCAAGGTTGGAACCATGAGCCTGGTTTCACCCACGAGCGGAAAGAGGCACAGAAGGCGGCATATCCAACGTCCTGATCCCAGTGAGAGGCAGCCCTGGAGTTCCATGTCAGGTCTCTGACCGCTAAGTCTCCTTCCAGCCCCTCCATGGCACTGTGCGCCTCTCCCCTGAAGCACGTGGTAGTAGGAGGTCATCTATGCAATCTCACTCTGCACATGTCCGCATTTTCGGCAGTGTGAGCATGTGACTTGCCCCCGTCATAAACACCTCCAGCCACACTGCCCTGACCTGCCTCCCTTCCCTCTTCTGATGACATGGCAGCCTGGCCAGGGTAGTATATTGCATACATTTCCTGCTGTTCCTACGATTTCATTATCATAGCAGGTGGGACAATAGAGTTACACAAGACCACAGAGAGCTATCAGATGTCCCCTCGAATGCTCACCGAGTGCTTAATTAAAGTTTTTATAACTTTTTATACAGGTGAAGGAAACTTTTGGAGAGATGTAATTAAATCGCTAACATACATGAAAGTAGGTGAAAAGAGACTCTAACGTTCAATACATACTTGTCACCATCTGTCCCCACTCACCACACCATCCTTGTTTATTATGGAACTTAAGGAAGCCTCGAAACATGGGCCATTTTGGTCACCAAAATAGGCTATTCCTAGAAAATATACGTTTTCATCTTTTTTAAGTATAAAAATTAGGATTTTGTGCCTTATTGGCAACACATGTGGCTTGTCATTGTCAAATCTGGGCTCGGATGTGAGCTTCCCTGTGTAGAGTCTGTCTCTAACCTGGGACCAGTGACTTCCCTTCTTTGGGGTCTAGTTTCTCATTTTTAAATGGGCCCAATGGTTTTCTCTCTATAAGCTGTTCTGGGGCATAAACAAATGAGCAGATGTTAACAGACTTAATATATGAGTAATATAAACACTCTCTCTGCAAAAATGCCTACTGGGAAGGTGGGTATGGATGCAGGTGTGGTTTCTACTTGGGGTAGGGAATGTGGTGAGGCAGGGCGCTCTCCAGGAAAAAACAAAACAAAACCCACAGGTGGATGTCACATCAACCTGCATTCAAACTTTATCACATACCTGCAAGATTCTTAATCCATCAGGGACCCCAAGGTATCAACTGAGCTTACAACCTATGTAGGAGAGCTGTGAAGATAAAATTGAACAATGGCTAGGAATAGGGACAGAGGGACAGCGGGAGGGGGACCCAGGCAGGAGGAGTATTTCAAGATTCCCATCTAGGGGTTCCTGGGTGGTTCAGTCAGTTAAGTGTTTGGCTCTTGGTTTCAGCTCATGACCCTGGAATCAAGCCCCATGTCAGGCTCTGAGCTCAGCAGGGAGTCTACTTGAGGTTCTCTCCCTCTGCCTCTCTCCCTGCTTGTTCTCTCTTGCACTCTCTCTCTCTGTCTCTCTAAAACAAACAAATCAACCTTTAAAAAAAATCTCCATTTCTCCCCCTTCAGCTCCTCCTCCCAACGCAACCCCCAGAAATGCAATGGTTTTACCAAGAAGAGAGAGCACAGGGCGGGCACCATGAAAAGCTTTGATTTCTTCCCCTTTTCTTGCTGCTTCCCTCTCCTTGGGACTTGTGCTAAGAACTTGGACTGTACAATTTCATATCATTTAAGAAAGAAGGGATATTAGGGGGCTGAAGGGTTAGCCACTTGGCAAACATGAAAGCCTGCTCCAAGACATCTTTATAAGCTCTATGCCCATCGGGGTGCTCCTCAGAGCTGCCTCCCTGCAGAGCTAACTGAGGCTTCAAGACCCAGCTGCTTATGCCCTGCCCTTCAACACGGGGCTTTCTTTTATCCTGTGATTGCTAGGGAGAGCTACAAATGGAATCCAGCGGGCAGCAATAGATAGCATTACCTGTTTTCCTTGTCATTTTTCGGTTTCATTTAGGTTCGACTGCCTTAAGCACTGGAAAAGCTTTACTTAGAAGGCTGGGCTCTGCACTTCCAGGTTCATCAAAATAAAGCAGAAGCCGAGCTGCCTAGTTTTAAGGGCACAAAGGAAAACACAGTTTGGTGACGGGAGGTTTTGAATTACAGTGGGCAAAGATAGTGGTTTCTGCTTAAGACTTAATTACTGAGTGCTTTAATAGGCTAGGTGGGAGCCATTCAAGGACTTTATATAGAGTATCACTTAACTCTGACAAAACCATAGAAGATACATAGGATGAAGATACACAGGATGAAGAAATCGAGACTCAGATAATTCACTTGCCAAAAATCAAGTAACTAGTAAATAATGGAGATCCAGAATATAAGAAAGAAGTGGTATTAGAGATTCAAGGTGACAGTAGATCTTTCACGTTCCAAAAGTCATGCCTTGTCCATCAGGCCGTACGTCTGATGTACGCAAAATAAATATTGCCATATTTCTCCAAGTATAAGATGATATCAATTGTAAGATGCTCCTTTGTGTATCACAGTGGGGAAAACAGTCTGTGGATTAAACTGACGATTAATTCCAAGACATGCTTGGACTTCAGAGATGTAAAAACAGAGAAGAAAAAAGTACCTTTTAATATTCATGAAGAATGATCCTTTAAAAGTCAGCCAGTCTGAAATGTAAGGAACAGAATAGTTACCTGCTGGCCCAGCTTTTGGGCAGCCTGATGGTAGCCCAGGGGTATTCTGGTGACATCTTGCTTTCTCCAAAGCTCAGCATGAAATACCGGCGGTGATTCAGGACTTTACCTGCAGGAGGCAGTGCAGGCCACCGGATATGGCCTTTGGCCTCCTAGGCGGGGTTTCAGGGGAGGAGCAGAAGGGGGCAGGTGAGAAACATGTTTCCACAGCTTCCATTTTTATTCACCCTTCTGTGCTGTTCCAAACCTCGGAGTCTTTTCCGTTCCCTTTTTCTCCTGTCTGGTCTCTTCTTTCTCCGCATTAACTCTTTTTCTACCCATATTTCCAAAGTCCAAAAGAGGTAGGCTTGCAATGAAAACGAATGCATCCTTCTTTTCCCCCCGCAAAATCATCAGAAATGTGGGAGTTACCTAACGAGAAGGAAGCTGGTGTCTTAGTTTCCTGTTATTCTGTGATGTTTGGGTGTCTTGATTGTATATGTGTGGAGCATATCCTAGATATAACCTCAAGATAGAGATTATTCCAGGGGCGCCTGGGTGGCTCAGTGGGTTCAGCATCCGACTCTTGGTTTCGGCTCAGATCATGATCTCAGTCTGGGATCGAGCCCTGCATCTGAGCTTGTCCCTGTCCCTCCTCCTCCCCCACGTGCTCTCTCTCTCAATCTAAAATAAATAAATAAATAAATAAATAAATAAATAAATAAATAAAATCTTTAAAAAATGATAGAGATTATTCTATCTAAAGAACATTTCTCAGGTAGGTCTTCTATCTCTCAATGTAGCTAGTGATCAAACCCACTTGTATCACTCTCCTCCCAGAATCTTGAAACACTTCCCCTGAGTCTAGACAACTTCTCCCACCTCCTTGCATACCACCTAACCAGGCTCCAGCTCCCTGAGAACCTGGGAACACATCCTGTGTCCACTCCCAGTCCCAGACCTCTCCCCAAAATCTTCTTCCCCTCAGTCTCTGCCCATAAAAAAGGCTCATTCTTCAAAACTAAGTTCAGAGTTCCTTAATGAAGTCTTTGCTCACTTAAAACCTCATTGCCCTCCACCTATAGCTTTTTTTTTTTTTTTTAATTTTATTTATTTATTTGCCAGAGAGAGAAAGAACACAGGCAGAGGGAGAAGCCCCAACATGGGGCTTGATCCCAAGGCCCCGGGATCATGATGGGAGCCGAAGGCAGTTGCTTAACCAACTGAGCCACCCAGGTGCCCCCACTTACAGCTCTTAACAGCTCTCTGTAAATATGTTCATTGGTATGCCAGTCACCTCATGAGTTATCAATGTGGCAGTCTTCCTCTGTCCGTCCGATTTCTATCCATATCCCTAGCACCTCGAACAGAGCCCAGGTTATAGTAGATACTCGACTGATATTTATTGAATGAATGAATAATTGAATGATTCTTTTCTAAAATATACCAGAACGGACAGGGAAATTATTTTTAACTTTTGCACATTAAAAGCTTTTAAAACTCCTGACATCCAGACTCCACCCAGAAGCAGTGAAATCAGAACTTCTCAACTGATGTTTGGGTTGAGCCCAGGCATGGGTATTTTGTAAAGCTCCCCAGGTGATCTCAAGGTACAACCAAGGTTGAGAATCACCTCCATGGCAATGGTTCTCAAAGTGTGGTCCCAGGACCAGCATTAGAATATTACTATCCTCTTATTTGAAATGAAAATTCCTAGGACCCACCCTATACTGTAGAATCAGAAATGGCAGGGCTGGGGGGATGGAGGGAGTTGACAAGAATCTGTGTTTTAACAAGGCCTCCCATGATACAAAGTCAAGTTTGAGAAGCACTGTCTTAGAGGTTTACTTTAAATAAGTTATAGAGACTGTGTGTGAATGAATCCCTCCCACTTTTTTCTTCTAATTTGATTCTGGCCCCTATTTCTTGCATATGGCTGTGCTTGCAGACAAACAACAAGCCCCTTTTAGTTGAAGATTTTTTTTTTCCAATCTAGTTTTGTCTTACGATCAACATCAACTTATGGTAAAATAGCTTACCTATTTTATGTGTGTTTTTTTTTTTTTTTTCAATCCTTAAAAAGCCAGAGAAGTATTCTCATGGCTATTTTTTCAAATCCTGGAACAGAAATGAACAAAACCCAACATACATGGAACTTGTCCCATATGCCAGGCATGGTGCTGAAGTGCCCCATCATCTTACAATAAATCTAAGACATCCATCCCACAGAGGCGGAAAGAAAGGCTGGAAAAAATAGGATGAGTCCACAGGGACACAGCAGAGATGTGAACGCAGATCTGTCCTACCATCCGGTCGTTCTCAGGATTCTGATGACCCCCATTTTGTTATTTTGCCCATAATCCCATAGTTTTCTTTCTTTTTTTTTTTTAAAGATTTTATTTATTTTTGACAGAGAGAGAGAGTGTACAAGCAGGGGAAGAAGCAGGCAGAGGGAGAGGGAGAAGCAGGCTCTCCGCCGAGCAGGGAGCCCGATGCGGGGCTCGATCCCAGGACTCTGGGATCACGACCCGAGCCGAAGACAGACGCTTAACCATCTGAGCCACCCAGGTGCCCCAATCCCATAGTTTTCATGAGGAAAATCGGCTACTCTCAAGAATCCCTGGCTAGCTCTCAAACAGAGGTGGTCACTTTGAGCACATTAAGTACTCACGCTGTTTCCTGCTCATTTGCAGTGGAATACACTCAGGGCTTTCTTTTTCTCTAAGACCTTGGAAAGAAACATGGTTTCACAATGCATCTAGGGTTAAAAGGACAGTTTTCTTCTAAAATGTCTACTTCTCTGAAACTCATACGCTTTGTTCCAAATCTGTGGTCTGAATTCTTGGATTCATTATTCACATGGTTCCTTTTTGAATCGTGAACCTTAGTACAGTTGTACAGGCTCTGTGCTAGGCTCTGTGGGGGACCAGCAGTGAGAAAGACAGACAAACCCCACTTGCTCACCTTCAAGAAGAACCGTATATATAAAACTAACCAATGAAGACACTAAGTCTAGATGTTATGACTGTCTTATCCAGGGCAATAAGATAAGAAGAGGACCTCTATGAGTTCAATTCTATAGTGTCTTGTGTGTACGTCTGAAGAGGTCTTTTGAACAGAAAGATCTTTGAAACTATGCTTCTCTATTTTAGTTTTTTGGGGAACCGGTATGGATGGTGTTTATTTTGGGAAATAGAGTAAATATTCCCAAGTTTGGAAGAGTCAGCCTATCAGAAGATGCAAACCCAACATTCCATTTCTAAAACAGGACACCTCAATCATCAGACCTCTTTCTCTGGGGAATGGCCAGCCAGCGTCTTCAGCAATTATACCAGTCAGAGGAGAAATTTCCGTGACTTCCGTGGGCCATAAAAATCTGATACCGTCAGCAAACTGGAAGGCATTTCCAGTGAAGGTGGCTTCACATACAAAAGCAGCAGAACTGAGTACCACAAGCTCATGGCAAACCGCCAGGCCTGTTCCAGGACCCAGCCCTGCTCAGTGATGCTTATTCATCTGGGAGACTAATCCTAAATCTCAAATCCAAGCTGTGGGGCAAATAAGGCACCCAGGGGAGACTTTCTGTGCACCTGAGCACTCAGAGACACGCTCCACTTGCAAACACGTGAAAGAACCTGAAAAAGTAATCTTTTTTTAAGTCTTTAAAACATGAGAGAGCTGACCAAGACAGGGAGGAATTGCTAAGCCAATATGACAGAGAAACTGCTTACGTGGATAGGTACATCAACTGGGAAGAAAGGTTTGCCCTAAGGGTACTTGTCAAGCCCAGAAATTTTTAGATTTCCTACTGACAGCCTAAGGGGGCAAAGAGGATAGAAATGACAGGTTTGGCAAGGTCTTTTTTTTACAGTAATGGAACTGTTCTAAAATAAGCTTATTGTGATGGTTATATAATTCTTTATATATGCTAAAAATTCGTGGACTTGTACACTTAAAATGGATGATTTGTATGATATGTGAATTGTATCTCAATAAAGGTTGGGGGGGAACTCAGTGAAGTGAGATCACTTTCTATTTGAGGGCAAAGTTAGGGGGAAACTGTCTTCTAGAAGCTGGCTGGCCTCCCCCTTCCCCACCCCAACTGATCTGCTCTGTTGCCAGGCACATGTTTACCTTAGAGACAGAGCACCCCCCCCCCCCGGGTTCTGAGCCTCAGTTGAGACCCATAGAACACTGGCCCTTGGAGGCAGAGCTGTGGAGCCCTACACAGCCATGGAGGGCCTGCTGCCTGCCATCAGATCCACTTTCCAGTTGGTCCTAGAGCCCCTGTGGGGTGCCCTGCTAGTGATTTCTGAAAGCTGGAGACATGTTTCAGTTCTCCATGAGTTTCCCTGGGACATGCTGGCATATATTGTAATACTGGTTTTGACAGCGAAGAAACGACACATTTGGAGAAGTGTGAAGGTGCTAGGCAAAAGGTGTTTGGCCCACGCTAAAGTCTGTGGAAAAGGTAGTGGGAATATGGGACCAATGACACAAGCTGATGATGCCCTAGGGCTGCCCGGGGTGGAGGCCAGTCTTCCCACATTACAAACCTTATGCTTCTCAGCAGTAAGTACTAACCGCTGTAGGCTGGCACTTCAGAACACCATCGACTTTCTGAAAATGGCGCAGAAGACCCAGCCTCCTAAACTTTCCCAAGTGACTGGTGATAGACCCATCTTAAGAATGTCAGAGAAGAATGGAAAACAACTTTGGAAGAAAATAATGGACGATTTGAATGGAAACACTGACGTTCTAGAGAGTCCAGAACTGCTCGCCCAAGAAATCGCGAGATGGAAGCAGAGACTCCAGGAAACGGAGCAGGAGAAAGAAAGGCTAGAGCAGTCGAACGCAGGAATGCAGCGGGCTCTGAAAGATAAAGTCAGCCAGTTAATACCACTGGGTGAAAACCTTCTGAAGGCCATCCCCTGGCCTGGTCTCCTTGGAGATCTCTTGGGTCACGTCAACTGGGAAGTCAAGCAAAAGAGGGAAGCAGAAAAGGACAATCACCCCATCCATCGGTCAGAGGGTGATCTGAAGGGTGTCACTGACGATGCTGATTCCAATGTGTTCCTTCAAAGTGCTGAAGAGAAAAATGAGGAACTAGCCAGACAACTGTGGGAAGAAAAGCGAATCAATGATGAGCTTATGGGACAAATAACAGATCTTCGAGCCAAGGAAGCCTCTTTGCAGACGGAAAATTCACAGCTTCAAAGTGAGATTCAGCAGTTGAAACGGAAGCTTCAACTTCTGCCTCAATTATATCAAGAATACACCAGGGAACTTGAGAGAAAATCATTGGAGAAGGAAGCGCAGTGCTCAGACATTGAGAAGAGTCTTTCCTACACGTGTGGAAACATCGAGTCCGCAACTCAGATTCGCAACTTCTACAAGAAGATGGCCGAAGACACCCGCAGAGAACTGGAGGAGAGCACCTCGCACTATCTAAAGGACATCCTCTTCTATGCGAATAAAGTCCAGGAGAGCTGGATGGCAGCTGTGCTCACCGAGCGAAAAGTCAAGGAGCTAAGGAAAGAAAATGATCACATCAGGCAAATGTTGGCCAAAGCGGAGTTCAACTTCCCGCCTTTCCCAAGTGGCCGTTTTGCTCCTGCTCCCCCACAGGCAGCCCACGGAGGCCCAGAAGTGTCAGGGGACCCCCTGGATCCTCAGCACCCCCAGGAAGGAGAAGAGCCAGGCCGCGAGGGCTCACGCATCCAGGGACACCCGCAGGTTTGACTGAGCTCACCGCAACCCGGTCTTGAACTCCCACAACCACGGCATAACATCTGCATGTGTTTTCTGTCTTTGAAGTAGTTTTCACTTATCTCTTTTTGGTTTAGATAGTGCTATTTAATTGATATTACAATTGCTTTTATTCAAGTAGATTTAGCATTATACTTTTCAGATAGTATTTCTCCAGTAAAGTGTCATTTCCTATAATTCTTACCAATATATTGTTTTCACATCATCAGACCCTCTAGAATTAGATAATATTAAGTATTGTATTTTGATTTAAATTAAAGATCCACAATTACTTTAACAACTATTGAAATTTGGCAGGGATACAAACATTTAAAATAACATTTTTCTATGGCATGAGCATTTTTCTATGCCATTTTGATACTCACGAGCATGTATTAGAAGTCTGTACAAGTAATTTAATAAATATCTGAATAAATTTTGCTTTAAAAAAATTGGGAAAAAAAATCCCCTATTCCAACTTCATAATATTTTGATTAGACTAGCTTTAAATTCATAAATTAACTTATCGTAGTTTAAAGTTTACAATTTTTTCTCCCCTTGTTAACTTTTGTAAACGTTTTTCTTTTGTTTAAGATATTGTTTGCTCTTTAGACGTTTCTAAATTTTATGCAGTGAAAATGAAGGTTTTCCCTTGATGGCAAGAAAACACACACACACACAGCCCACCATGCCGATTACAAGGCACCCTGAGTCTGTATGTCAGGAACAGAGGATAATATAACAGTAAACAAAGCTGCAAAATTTAAAAAAAAATTTAAAGAAAGAAAGAAACCATGCTCACACAATTTGTATAATATACCTAACTCATATACACACAAAAGGAGAGTTGTCCAGAAAGTGAGGAAAAAGCAGGGGGAGACTCCCAGATGCTAACAACAGGGGAAGCTCTTCCCAGCCCTGGGACTGCCTGGAGGGAGAAGGGGGGTGCAAGTGGGTGGCTGTCCTCAAGGAAGACAAAGATTTGCTGCAGGTACACATGACAGCCACCAGAGGGCGGGGGAGCGCAGGCCAGGGAAGTGCACGGCAATAACTTGGAGAAGGACCAGCACACTTGGGTCTATACAATCTAAAGTGTGTGTGTGTGTGTGTTACTGCATAAATTCATATCCGTTTATTTAGTACAGGCAGATCTCAGAGATCGTGCAGATTTAGTTCCAGGCCACCACAATAATGCAAATGCCACCATAAAGCAAATAATTCAATAATTAATATTTTTCTGGAAGTCATTTTTTTTCTGGTTTCCCAGTGCACACAAAAGTTATGTTTATTACACTACACTGTCATCTAGTAAGTGTACAATAGCATTATCTCTAAAAAAATAAAAATTAAACCATGTTGAATTAAAAAATATTTTCTTGCTAATAAATGCTAACCGTCGTCTGAGCTTTGAGCACGTTGTAATCTTTTAGCTGATGGAAGGGTCTTGCTTCAGTATTTGCTGACTGATCAGGGTGGTGGTTGATAGAAAGCTGTGGCAATTTCTTCAAAGAAGACAACTACGAAGGTTGCCGCCTCAGCTGACCCTTCTTGTCACAAAAGACTTCGCTGTATCGGGCAGCGCTGTGGAGGGATGTGAAGAAATTGAGGCGCTGTTGGGTGGGAATGTGAAACAGCATAGCTGCTGTGGAAAACAGTGTGGAGGCTCCTCCAAAAATTAAAAAGAGAGATACCATATGATCCGGTAATCCCACTTCTGAATATGTATCGCCCAAAACTGAAATCAGGATCTGAAAGGGGTACCTGCACTTCTAGTTTCATAGAGCACTATTAGTAGCCCACGAGAGAACGCCATCCAAATGTCCACCAACGGATGGATGGATGGGCTCAGAGAATATGGTATGAATGAGTAAAGAAAACGTAACATTATTCTTAAAAGAGAAGGAAATTCGGTCACACGCTACAATATGGATGAACCTTAAGGATAGTATCCTATGTAAAATAGGCCAGTCTTACACACACACACACACACACACACACACACACACACACACCAGATATTGTCTGATGCCTCTTATATGAGATCTCTAAAGTTGGTGAAAAAATAAAATAAAAAATAAAGCAGTCCAACTCCTACAAACAGAAAGTGGACCCGTGGCTGCCACGGGCTGAGGAGTGAAAGGAATGGGTGGTTATTGCCTGGGTATAGAGTTTCAGATTTGCAAGATTAAAATTTCTAGCAATCTCTTGCTCAACTATGTGAATTTAGTTAATAATACAAAACTACCAAACTTAAAAGGAATTAAAAGGGTAGATTTCATGTCATGTGTTTTTTACCACAATTTGAAAAAAAAAAAGAAAAGGAAATGTGAGTTTTGGGATTTGAGTGGTGGGGAATTAGACTTGAGCTCTGTCTCCGACCAATGACTTCACCTCTCTACATTTCGGTTGAAGGAGTTGATCTAAATAATTTTTAAAGGTTCTACCCAGTTCTAAAATCTAATTGCTTTATAATTATAAAGAGAATATCTTAGCCATTGACTCTAAGACAAAGACCTTTGTAGTACAAAATGTTGACCTCCTTATCTTCCAAAAAATCCCTCCACTACACCTTGTCAGTCGTATCAGACAGACAATCAATTCACATTGGATGCTCAGTGATCAGCATCTCAACTAAAGTAATTCATGCTGAGCTGTGAATTGTGCAAGACTGTTGAATCTCAGATCTGCACCTCTGAAACAAATAATGCAATATATGTTAAGAAAGAAAAAAAGAAGAAGAAGAATGTAGCAGGAGGGGAAGAATGAAGGGGGGGAAATCAGAGGGGGAGAAGAACCGTGAGAGACAATGGACTCTGAACAACAAACTGAGGGTTCTAGAGGGGAGGGGGTTGGGAGGATGGGTTAGCCTGGTGATGGGTACAGAGGAGGGCACGTTCTGCATGGAGCACTGGGTGTTATGCACAAACAATGAATCATGGAACACTATATCTAAAACTAATGAGGTAATGTATGGGGATTAACATAAAAATAAAAAAAATTAAAAAAAAAAAAACCAAAAAAAAAAAAAAAAGTAATTCATGCTGAAAACAACACGATAATAACTTGAAAAAGGACAATGTTTACCTCAAGCCGAAGGAGGACCAAATTTTAAATATTCATATTATGCTCATTATATTTTTGATCACTAATCTTTACTGGATGGGTATGAGAAAGATGAGAGCAAAGGTCATTAGAAGAAAGAAAACTATCTCTGAAATGACCCTGATATCAGGTGAAGATCATCTGAATGCAGGAAGTACTAGAGGGATGGAAAGGAAGGAGCAGAATTACGACAGGTTGAGGATGGAACTTGGTGGGTATTAGACAGCAAAGGATCAGAGGATTTTCTAAGGTTTCAGTCTGGAGGGATGGGGGTAACAATGAAACAAGCAAAGTTTGTAGAAAGGAAGGTGCCTATGTCGAAACACACAGGAGACAGGTTGGGTCCTGGGATGAAGAGGCATCCTGGGGAGACTGCATGGGTACTTCTACATAGTGTTTGAAGAGAGACAAGAGCAGCAAGGCCTGGACCGATCCTCGGGGCACAGCGGCAGTTAAGCCAAAATCCTCACACTTGCAGCAGGTGTCTTAGGTGTTACAGAGTGTGATGAATAAGAAAGCTTATGAACGAGGAAGAAGAGGCCCTGGCAGGGGTGTAAACAAGGAGGAGGAAGTAACCAAGACAGAGACATGAAGCCAAAGGGGCCAAGGGTGAGACAAAAGAGCGCCCTGCAGCAGAAGTCAGAGGAAGGGGCTGGTGGGTTGGTGTTGGTTAGTGTATCTTTGCTGCCAGAAACGTATGGGAAGGAGGACATCCAAAGTGAGAAAATTCCTGAAAAGGCAGGAAGGGAAAGATTTCCAGGCTCAGACGAGAGAATCAAGTTTGGAAATCGAGGCGGGAACGGTGGAAGGATGAGTGTAGAAAGAAAGGTTATTTGCTGGAATGTATGGCCACAAGCCACAGCAAAAGAACTTTGCTAGCTCAAGTAGAAAGGAATTCATTTGGAAGGCTTTGGGGCAACTCCCAAAATGCATGCGAAGGCCAGATAACCAGACTCGGCAAGAGGGCTGAACCAAGGGAGACTGGGCCTAAAAAAGACAGGTGAGCTCCAAGCACAGCATGAGCTTGGGTTAGGCCCCATCACTGGTACTAGACACGTACCAAGGACACAGGTGTCATCTGGTCTCCTCTACTGTCACCTCAAAGCTCTGAAATCCCCAACTGTCCTCCCAAGATTCAAAAGCCCGGTGCCAAGTGTCTTCTTAGCTAACCCTCCATTATCTGCCCACTCTCCCCCCGCCATGACTTCTAAGAGCACCTGACTATTCCGCTTTCTGAGACATACTTGATGTCCCACCAGATACCCAGGGCAGACATTCTTTCAAAAAATAAGGCTCTTACAAAAACAAAATAAAACAAATGAACCAAAAGCCTCATACAGTCAAAAGTAGCCAAAACAAGAGACACTTGTCTACCACTTCCCACCTCGCCAATTCCCAAACCTGCATTTCAAAACCAAAAGCAAAACAACGTATATGATGCAAAAGTCTTCTGCCTCACATAAAAACAGTCTGCCTTCGTACCGCCGAAATCACCCTACTACCCAGAGCAAGCCATTAAAATCTCTCCACTCTATCCAAGCTCCAGCCCCAAGACCCCCGACTGACACCCTTTCCTTTGGTTTGCATTCTCTAGCAAGCTTGTTCTGCTATTTTGCAAACCACCAAGCAGTGACAAAGTCCGACAACATTAATGCATGTGTAAACTTGGTGGAAAGAGATTGAAAAGGAAGTTAAAACACTGACATGATACAATAAGGAAGGAAACTCTGGGTAATAGCTTTAGTTCTCTTCTCTGTGGCAGGTCTCCGCTGTGGGTCACATCAATCGCTTCCCTACGCCAGAGCCCCCTCCACGTCTACTTTGCCTTCAGCCAGCACTTTTGCAGCTGGGGACACTTAATCCTCGGGGTGACCCTGTGACCCTCAATGTCACACATGAAGATGTCGGCTCTGGGTCATCCCGCGTGTATAGGGTTACAACAGCCTTTCAGAACTGCCTTTCACTAACTTTTTCTTTCTTTTTAAAACATCCTTTGGTTTTATATCGGGCAAGAGCAAAAATAAGATTACTTGATAGTAAATCGCCCCTATCGTACAATTACAAAATGCTGCTCTTTACCACATTGTAAGATTTCAATACGCAGCCAGCCTATTTCTGATTTCTTCATGGGGACTAATGTGATGTAATAATAAAGATGGCTGTATCCCCACCAGGTAATTCAAATCCCCACTTAAATCCTCCACAAGTGGCCCCAACTTTCCTCTTGTCAAAATAAAGACTAAGACGCAAGATGGTTTAGGAACAAATGAAAACTCCATCGCCTTCAACCGAACTCTAGCTCTATCTGTGTAAATAGTAAGCAGTATTTCCCTCTGATTCAACCATCTTTCATTTAAAGAACTATTTCACACTTGAAATTCTCAGGCCATATGCAAGTGTTATGGGATAAACTGCGTTCCTCCAAAATTTATGTTGATGTCCTAACCCCAGGTAACTCAGAATGTGAATGTATTTGAAGATAGGGCCTTTTAAAGAGTGATTAAGCTCAAATGAGACAATTAGGGTGAGCCTAATCCAATCTGACTGATGTCCCAATACGAAAAGGAAATTTGGACACACAAAGGGACACCAGGGACATATACACAGAGAAAGAAGGCAGCCATTTGTATGCCAAGGAGCAAAGCCCCAGAAGAAACCAAAGCTACCTCTACCTTGATCTTGGATTTCCAGGCTCCAGAACTGTAGGAAAATACATTTCTGTTGTTTAGCCCCAGTCTGTGGTACTTTGTTATGGCAGTCCTAGCAAACTCATACAGCAACCCGTTCAAAGAGACCAACTGAATTATTAGTAAAGAAAACAGTGTATGAATTGCCATCTACTTTCATCGGTGTTTTAAATATTTTTCCCATGTCATGAGTGGATGGATTTTGTAATTCCCAGTAGGAAAACATACTTGAAAAGCCTAATGGCAAATCAGTTGTAAAACGTTTTTGCTGTGTCGGGGCAGGCAGTAAGGACTGTCTTCGAAGTCCCCCGACTTACTTTACTAGAAGGCCAGATAGATGCTGGCTGCTTGCATGACTGTGTCCCTCGTTAAGTGATCTGTGTTGTTTTTCTTTCAGCAAAGGCTTTATTTGTTTAAAAGACATGAGTCTCGACTTCCAAATTGAAGTGACCGTTTGCAGATAAGATTCGTAAGTGTCCTAGGTCCACTGCCCCCACCTCAGACTCTAAGACAGGGAGTGTTGTACAGGTGACTTATGAATGAAGTAATCCCAAAGGCAAATTAAGTCAGAAGATCAGGAAAATAAAAAGGAGGAAGCCAAATAAGGACATGTCTTCAAGCAACGTTTTACAGATAATCACTTCAGGTATATCCCACGATGAGGATCACTGGATCATGAGAGTGTAATTTGCACCTCAGCCCTGTCCTGACCCAAGGCAACAGCCATGGAACTTTCAAACTCCCAAATCCATCAGTCACTGGCTTAGGGGATAGGAAATTGCCAGACTCTACCAGGCCAATCCTTTGGGGGGAAAGAAAGAGCTTCAGATGCTGTCTATTGGGAGCAAAAGCGCCTCAAAGTCCTGGGGCCCCAAAAATAAAATAAAAGGGACTTGAGGAGGTCTGGTGGGAATACCAGCATTATACATCACAGTAAACACTGAAATCATTCTGTTTCTTCAACTCATCTGTAAGATTATGGGTCGTATTCTGGAAGGTCACCTAGACTTTTGGAGTCTGCATTGCTTTAAGAACTTCAGCATCACTCAGATTTTTATTAGGCCCAGATATTCCTATCATTTCTACCATGCCCCGCCTCCTATTCCAGGCATTCCTTCCTCAGGGAACCCAGCTGAAATGAGCTACCTGAGCTATAGAGTCTCTGTGTTCCCACTTCCTCTGCCCCGCCCCCCACCTTCTTCTCAAACCTTCTTCACCCGGCCCATCCTCTTTCTGAGGGTCTCTCTCTCTCTCTCTCATCACATCCTTCACTCCTACTCTCTGATGTTCAGTTGAAATAATTCTGAGGTAAGATGGTTATGACATGCTGTTAGATATCTACCTACGTAAAATAAACTATCCCAGTGGATCAACAGGAGCACTTTTATTGCTTTGCTCCTCGAAAGAGATCACCTCCAAATAATAAATGCAATTGGAGTTGCCACCTGCTAAGCTTTAACAATTCATTTTCTTTCTCCAAGACCAATCCAAGATCAGTTGACCTGGCCAAACCTGAGAGTTAAGTAAAAACAAAATAGAAATCGCCATCCTCACATCTTGAGCCCTACTTAATGCCCATCACCCAATGTGATGAGCACTGGGTTTTACACACAACCGATAAATTATTGAACACTATGTCTGAAACTAATGATGTACTATATATGTTGGCTAATTGAATTTAAATAAAAATTAAAAAAAACATCATCCTCATATTTTCCCAGGAAAATAATTTTTGGGGGGTAGCATTAAATTTAGACATTTCTCCATAGACTTTGTAGTATCTTTGCATTATTAGTTTGATAGCTAAAGGGAGCTCCATAGGCTTCAACTTGGCTCTTCTTACCTTAATAGCTCTTGTATCAAAATCTGGAAGGCCAGTTCTTCCAGGATAGAGGGTATACATAGCAACTACATGCTCACCAACCAGATAATTGATCACAAAAGGGTTTGTGATCTACTAAAACTATGAGAAGCATTTGTGAATCAAAACTCCATTTGTTTCTTGACCCTTGTAAGACTCTATTATGACCAGTACAAAGCAATGGTACACTGAGATCCCAAGAATTGATATTACATATAGCCAGTGTCCAGTGACCCTCGGAAGATTTGAGTAGCTCATTCTCTTTAGGGGGAAAAACAAAAAAACCTGCTACATAGCTGAAGGGAAGTTAAATAAAAGATTTAATATGTGTATTTCTGACTCTTTTTTTTCAAAACCTCAAAGGTACTCAGTCTGACAATCAGGCAGTGAGGTATGACATTTTGATCCAAATTCTATTTTCTCCAGACCAGGAGCACTTTTCAATTATAAGAACCACGGGAAAGGGGATTTCCACTTTGGAGAAGATGGACTCTTCCCAATATTTTTCAATATGGACTCTTCTCAATACTTTTCTCTGTTCCTCTTACTAAGTACAACTAAAAATCCTGGATGTCTTCTCTATTTAAAGGAGAAACAGAAAAATCCACAAATACAGTTGGAGACTTCAACACCCCTGTCAACACTTGATGAAACAACTCAACAGAAAATCAGCCAGTATAGAGAATAAAAGATACCCTCAACCGATAGGATCTAATTGACATTTATAGAATACTCCACCCAGCAACTGCAGAACACACATTTTTTTAATTGCCTGTGAGACACATACCAAGATAGACCATGTTCTGGGCCATAAAACAAACCTCAACAAGTTTAGAAGAACTGCAGTGATACAGAGTGTGTTGTCTGACCACAGCAGCATGAAACTAGACATCACTCATGGAAAGAAAACAGGAAAATCTTCAAACACTTAGAAACTAAAAACACACTTCTAAATAATACATGGATCAAAGAGGATGTCTCAAGGGGAAAAAAAACAAAACATTAACCTGCATGAAATTATGTAAACCCCTCATTCCTTCTTTTCAGCTCTCTGGGGTATGAGGGAAGCTGTCTCATTCTATCTTTCTGGAAGATTCCATGCCCAATGAGCCTTCTAATGGTAGAGACACCATGGCCCCAATACTGACTGTCAGTGGGCACTTTTTTCCATATTACCACATGCAATAATTACATCAGTTATTTAAATATTTAATGTGGCTTTCAGAATCCTGTTTCTTAAGAGAAAAGAAATTTTATTATCTTCAGCCACACCTCAGCCAGATAGACAACCCCAGAGAGCCACTGCTGTTCTATCCCCTTAGATTATACTGCCTTCAAGACACTTCTGGATCCCACACTGTAGATCACTGGGTGTAAGGACACTTGGTTTCATACAGTGGAGTCCAACTCTGCCTATGGAGACTTGGTAACTTCCAGAACTGATGGGAAGCTGGGTAACCAGGCTTTGAAACTCAGCTGGGACGAGGAGAGACCAGACAACAGGAAGTATAAGCATCTTCTTCCACAGAACTATCTTTTTAGGACATCTCCACCCGCAACACTATCACTAGACCTCAATATCATCATTGCAGGACTCTGGATGCTGCCATAGTGCCCCCCCACCCCCGAATAATGTTCCAACTCTCTCTACAGGACACGACCACTCATTTAGGAATAAATGTCCCAGACAAGAACATCCATCTGGCCCCCGTGCCACCAAGTCAGGATTCACAACTGCATTTACTTGCTTTCACCCTAATAATTATGCTGTCTTGTTTCCCAAGAATGACCTTTAAGATCTCGGTAAATTAGAAGTGTGGAGGTAAATGATGGGTGGATAGAGGAGATGAAATTGATGGGCTAAAGAAGGTGGATTAAAAATAATCTATTATTAAACTCTTTATTTGCCTCTACCCATTCATTGGCAGAAGGGATGGAATGCCCAGGCCAAATTTTATGGTGAAATTTACTGTATTACCTTACTGAAAAGACCTG
The DNA here is from genome assembly GCF_964656455.1 of Halichoerus grypus. NCBI lineage: Eukaryota > Metazoa > Chordata > Mammalia > Carnivora > Phocidae > Halichoerus > Halichoerus grypus. The sequence goes on along the minus strand of NC_135719.1, from coordinate 13,134,686 downwards.
GAGTAGATCTGACTTTAATTGATAATTAATCCAGAGTTCAACGGTCCAGACCTTGGTTTTTGTCTGCTTCTCAGAATCCATCCCCTCACCTACACCTCAGACTCAGTCTTCTACTCCACATGGTGACAAGAAACCTGCTGCTTCCCTGGGGTCCTGGTCCTCTCAGCTTTAAGCCAAGTAATAAGAGGAAGAAGGGTCTCAAGGGTGTCTTTCATTTGAGTTCAGCAAACCCTCAGTGTTTCTCACTATGTTAGCCCCGGACACATTCCCTAAACCCTAACCTGTCACCACAGTCAATATGATGTTCTGCATTGATTGGCCAGGCTTTTGGAGGGATGTAGAGCAAGATTATAAGTAGAGGCCCATATAGTATATGTCAAATGATTTTAAAATTTTAAATCAAATTACATGTTAAGTAAAATATATTCTACCCTCTTAACAATATACTTTAACAATAACCTGGGAGGAAGGTCTGCATTTAGAATTCTCAGACTCCTTTGAGGCCTGCTCTGGAATATGGGCATCATGGAAAAGGGTTGCCCAAAGCCTGATGAATTCTCTTTCCTTTCTTACCTGTGGCCTACGGCCTGATGAATTCTCTTTCTTTTCTTGGCTCTAGCCTGTAGCCATATGTACACATGTGGTCACTCTGGCGTGCACATCCATACTTGGTCCACAATGCCACAAACAGCTAGCTATTAACCACCCAGGTGAGCACATACCAGCTGCCTTGTCTGCTCTCAGGAGAGGGAAGAGGCCACCATGTGACTTGGAAGCAGGTAGAGATGTTTAGGAAGGTCATTTTGGGATCCTGGATACTTAGATCTAGAACATGGACAAAAATGGGAAGTGGGGGGTCCTGTTGGGCATATCAACTGGGCTCAGTGTATTCTCCACAGTGCAGATGAATATGATGCAGGACGGCTGAAGCAGGACCCAAGATAGGGCCCTACTTGCACAGATCTGGGGGCAGTGCTGAGCAGAGGGTCAGCTTCTTGCCCTTCCTTATAGTCAGGAGTGAAATCAACACCACAGGAAGCATAGGGCCATTGAATGAAGATCTAAGAGTGGTCCTCCAGAAAGAAATTAGAGATCGCCCTCAGACTTTGGATAAATGGGTATCGGGTGGCCAGGAAATAGCAAACGCCAACTGCACGCATGACTTTAAATATGCTTTAAAATTGGACAGGTGTTTTTGGCTCCCACTTTGTTGCTCTTCTGGGTCCACTGTGGGTCAGTTTGGTTTCCTTCCAATTTAAATTTCACTGCTTGCCTCCATTAGCCCCGTGCCTTTCTCTGCTGTGCTAGTGATCCCGGGCTCTGACCCAGGCAGAGATTCCACTGAACTCTCTCATGGAACATCACCCCAGCCACAGCCCATTGCCTCTCATCCGGACGATCGTAACTGCCTCCTTATGGGTCCGGTTCTCTGAATCCTGTTTTTTCCCTCACCCTTACACCCGACACTCATCCCCTCACTGCTGCTGCCTTCTATCAACAGACATTTTCCGTTCTGTAGTCAGAGCAAGAATCTTTTAAAAATAATTTTTAAAAACCTAAATATTGCACCTGCTATGAAGACCCCTAGCCCTCAGGACAACGCTGCCCCTCAGTGTGGTTGGCAAAGCATGCGTGGTCTGGTCCAGGTTAACCCCTCCTCAAACACCTCTCTCCGCTCTGCCCCACGGGCCCTCCCTCCCCAGTTGTGGGGGATTTCTTTCACTTCTTTGGATCTCTCTCTCTCTCTCTGTCTCTCTCCCTCCTTGTCTTGACTCTCTTATCTCCATAGTTTCACAAAGTATTTTCCCTCTCCCAAATGCATTCACATCTCCTTCCTTTTACTTTAATTAAATAAATACTCATCATCCTTTAGCTTTTAACATAAAAGTAGTAACCTCTGGGATACCATGCCTGACTCACCAATACAGGGTGTGTTCCCCAAATGCAGAACCCCACAGAGGATGCAGCCTCATGGCAAGTCAGATTATGTGTATAATGACACATTCCTATATTAGGCAAATTCATGAGGAATGTCACCTTCAGTTCTCAACAGAACTCTATGGGGTGCTTGGTTTTATTATTGCTTGGAAGATGGGGACTCTGAAGCCTAAGGACTTAGGGACTTCTCCAAGGCCAAGGCTACATAGGTAGCAACGGGAGGTGCCAATTTTCTCTCCAAATACCATGAACATCAGCCTATTATTTGCATCCCTGGTGTCCCAGCCTTCCCGACAGTAGAGAGATCATGGTTTCTGTAATTCCTAACACATCCTCCTTAAAAGCCCAGGCTGGAGCTGACTGAAGCTGCCAAGAAAACAGCCAATTAGTGCTGTGTTTGGGGTTCCTTTTCCTCTGTATTACTGCACTCCTTGAAGACTCCTTCCTTTGTTTATCCACTGAAGTTCAGCAGACCCCCTGGGGCTTGCTCTAACATGGAATCATAATAATTAGTCCAAAATGACAATTCTATTATAATTTCACTTTTATCTCCGGAGATGCCCAGACACCTTGCCAACACTCAGTCTGTACTTTTGTCTGAAGATGGGACCAACTGTGGGAGGAAGTGGGAAGTCCCCTTATGGAAGCAAATGTTGTAAAAGAAAATTGGTATCTGGTTCCTGTCCCTTGTGCATGCGTAATATGTGGGGGTTAACAGAATGCACTTGTAATTTATACCTCTATGCTGACAGATATAAGCTTGGCAAAGGCAATTTTAGGGCGGGGAGAGGGATGATTGTTATATCTGGAGTGCTCTATGTCTCAGAATTTGATTGTAAGTCAACTTATTCATGGCAATCAACTTGGAATGAAGGGTTTCATGGGATGTAGGACTTCCGGTGATAAAGCTGGGACAGTCCAGAGCAAAATAAGATGAGCTGGTTGCTTTCCCTAACACAGATACCAGCTATACCTACTATCATAGGATAGTTATAGTTTTAAATTTTTGAGTAAATTTCAGAAAAATTCCACTTTTTACAGTGGCTACACCAGTTTTCATTCCCACCAACAGAGCACGAGAGTTCCTTTTTCTCTACATCCTTGTCAACATTTGTTGTTTCTTGTGTTTTTGATTTCTCAATGCTCAAAATTCTAGGATTTTTTTTAAGTAGTCTCCACGCCCAGCCTGGAGCTCAATGTGGGGCTCCAACTCATGAGATCAAGACCTGAGCTGAGATCAAATCAGATGCTTAAACAAATGAGCAACTCAGGTGCCCCAAAGTTCTAAATACCAAGTTTTTAATGTATAAATTTCTATAGATGATTGTCTCCCAAAGCTATTCCTGCTATGATGTTGATTGCTTGCTTTGTATATAAAAATGGACTCTAGAATTGGACTCTGGTTCAAAATATAGCTTAGCCACTCACTGGTGAGTGGTCTTGAGTAGGTTCAACTACTTGGGACCTCAATTTTCTCATCTGCTTAGTACAAATACTATTATGGTATGTTCAAAGAATTAATGTAGCCAGAGTACTAAGCACCAAAGTATACACTCTAAGCATTCAATACATTTAACCTACTGTTTATTAATACCACCATTATTAACATCTCCTTAAATCATTACTTGGTCTATTATTCTGAAGTTATAAACTTTTACTTCCTTCTTGGTGCCTGTATTAGTCAAGTTTCTCCAGAGAAAAAGAACCAATAGGAGATAGATAGATAGATAGATAGATAGATAGATAGATAGATAATGATTTATTATAAGGAATTGGCTCATGGAATAGTTCAAAGGCTGAGTGTTGGTGGTATAGATGCTGGGTCAGGTGTGAAGGTCTGAGAACCAGGAGCACTGAGGGCAGGAAGATATCTCAGCTTCAACTGTCAGACAGAGAGAGATTCGGACATTTAAGAGTTTGGGTTGAATGATGCCTACCCACACTGCACAGAGCCATTTGCTTTAGTCAGTTCACCTTTTCAAATGTTCATCTCTTCTGGAAACATATTCACAGGCACACCCAGAAATAATGTTTAACAAACATCAAACACACCCAGAAATAATGTTTAATCCTGTGGCCCGTCAAGGTCACTCATAAACTTAACCATCACAGCGTCCAAACTGGAACACATCCCCTTCTGGACAAACAACTGAACGCAGTGGTAATACCTTCTCGCACAGATCTTCCCGAGTAGCACTTGCTCAGAGACATTTGTGTTGAACGTCTTGGGACCTACCCTGCGGGCTGCACGTACACATGGGCCCCTTGAGGCATCCCATTTCCTTCATCTCTACAGCTCAGTGAGAAGCAGAACTGTCCCTTCTCCTGACCTCAACTGAGCACGTCCATGTCACACAGTTAGGGAGCAGTGATCTAGATCCCAAGGCCTGTCCTTTTCCTCCAAGTCCAGCGCTTTTTTTTATTGTCTCCTGTGTCTTTTGAGATAATCCCTAGCGCCACCGTTAAACAAAAAGCAGTAGGCAGTCTTAAACATTGAAATGTTGCTCAAAACCTCCTTAGTAGGGACAAAATAATCTATTCTTGAAGGAAGAAAGTTGAAATTCAATGTATTCAGGTTGAACTTGCTGCATCCTAGAACATTAAGCCTGGATGGTTCAGGCGATTAAGCATCCGACTCTTGATTTTCAGGTCATGATCTCAGGGTCGTGAGATTGAGCCCCTGCATGGGGGGTCTTCGCTCAGCGTGGAGTCGGCTTGTCCCTCTACCTGTGCCCCTCCCCCCACTTGTGTGCTGGCTCTCTCTCTCTCTCTCTCAAAAAAATAAATAAATAAAATCTTAAAAAAAAAAAAGGACATTAAGTCTCTGGCATTGTTCTCTCAGACCTTCTGAAACCTCACAGAGATTAGAGGACATTTTGAGATTAAGCAAACGGGTCAGAGAATGAGGATAGGAAGGCCTCTTGAAACTCCACTACAGATATTGACTTTAAGCATAATAGTCCTTTAAGGAGAATGTTTAACTGACAACATAGTCTTTTTTTTTTTTTTTCTTTCTTCAGATACCTCTTGTGAAACCTATTTTGACCCAGAATGTTTATTTTGGATGATCCGTGAATTTTTACGTTGAAGGGGACTTCAGGGGTGAGGCTGAACAACGCCATTTTGTGGCCAGCAACAACTGAGGCCAGGAAAGCTGAGTGACATGCCCAACGTCACACCCCAAGGAAGGAGAAGCACCACTGATAGGACCTAGATCTCTTGATTCTTAGTTAAGGGTCTCTTCAGTTGTGAGCCTTTCCCTGTAGGTCCCTTGTTACATTTTTCTACCAGCTACAAATGTCCTCCCAAGTGTAGCTTTCTCGGAGAGCCATGAGCCTGGAGCGTTAAGGATATGCCATGT